>NC_062558.1:123587904-123817904 GCF_016906955.1 Phacochoerus africanus
CCTCATAGACCCACAAAACCCTTGGGGTCCCCTCCTCTCCTTTGGCCATTGTCTGGGGATGATGGTAATGTTTGATGGATACACCTTTATTGAACTTTATATTCTTGACTTGTGAGATTCCCTAAATCTAGAAAATCACTGTGGGAAGCAGCTCGAGCCCTGAGTCCATAAACCCTGGGTGCCTTTTCCTTCCTGGCTCTGCAGGGCCAGCTGTTCTGCTGAACCCCCTGCCATTCCTGGGCACTGTCACACCCCAACGGGCAGCTGAGCTCATCTTAGAAAACGGAGCGGGCAGTGTGACATCCTGCAGAATTTAGGGAATGTGATGCAGCTCTTTACCCAGAAGAAGCCAAAGATGCTCAGACTGGCCAAATGTGCAACCAGCTTTGAAGCTGCCCCATCATCCCCAAGAGAAAAGATGTGGAGGGCTGGCTGCTTAAATTACCTCTGGGCTTTAAAAACAAAAACTTGGGAGGGAAATAGCTGTAGATTTACAAAGACTTACAAAGACTGTACAGAGGGTTCTTGCACACCCTTTACTCAGCCTTCTCCAATATCAGCCCCTTACATAAGCATGCTACATTGATCCAAACTAAGAAATTAACCTTAGTACAAACTATTACCTAGACTTCAGACTTATTCAGAATTCCCCAGTTTTTGCACTAATGTCCTTTTTATATTCCAGGATCCCATCCAGGACCCCCTCATTAAATTTTTTTTTTTTCTGTCTTTTTAGAGCTGCACCTGCAGCATATGGAAGTTCCTGGTCTAGGAGTTGAATTGGAACTGCAACTGCTGGCCTACATCACAGTCACAGCAATTCGGGATCCAAGCCACATCTTCTACCTATACTGCCGCCAGATCTTAAACCCACTAACCAAAGCCAGGGATCGAACTTGCATCCTCATGGACACTGTGTCAGGTTCTTAACCTGCTGAGCCACTACGAGAACTCCAGCCCATATTAACGTAGTTGCCATGTCCCCTTAGTCTCCTCCTTCTCTATGACAGTTTCTCAGTCTTTCCTTAGTTTTCATGACCTTGACGTGAAAGACATCTAAAGAGTAGTGCTCAGGTATTTTCGTAGAAGGTCCCTCAATTTGGGGTTGACTTAAGTCTCCTCATCATTAAACAGAGGCTATAAATTGTGGGAAGAATCTTACAGGGATAATGTGCCTTTCTCGTTGCATCGTATCAGAGACACAGGACATTAGCCTATCTTACTGCTATTAACTCTGACAATAGCTTTAGCAAAGGTGGTATTTGTGAGGTTTCTCCGCTGTGAAGTTACCACTTTTCCCTTTCCATTCTCTCTTCCTTGGCATGGAGCCCACATGCCAGGGCAGGGGAATAGAGCTTCTGGGTTGGGGTTGGGGTGGGGAATCTCTGAGCTTTGAAAAATACACAGCACGCTAGGGCAGGGTTGCCAGAAGCAGGGAGGGCCCCAGGCCTGCCCATTGACTTGCTGGTGACCTTGGATGAGTCACGCAGTCTCTCGGAGCTGGGATTTCCCTCCCTCTTATGAAATCTAAGATGGCATCTCTGCCCCACAGCTGTCTCCCAGGAGCCCCCGAGGTCTTGGCTGGGAACACAGCAAGCTGCTGGAGTGTAGATGTGCTGGGAGTGAAGGGTCCTTGTTGGTAACAGCTGGGGTCTTGTTCCTGGTCAGTAAACATTTCCCAATCCTGATGTCCATTATCCCCACAACAGGAGTGTCCCCTACCAGTGATGAGGCCATCCCTATTTTTATAAAATGGTCTCATGCTAGTAACATGCTAACAAGGGTTCGGCATAGGAGGAAAGACTGCAGGGAATTTTTTTTTTTTTTTTTTGCCTTTTTGCCTTTTCTAGGGCCACTCCTGCAGCATACGGAGGTTCCCAGGCTAGGGGTGGAATCGGAGCTGTAGCCACCAGCCTACACCAGAGACACAGCAATGTGGAATCCGAGCCACATCTGCAACCTCCACCACAGCTCACGGCAGCGCCAGATCCTTAACCCACTGAGCAAGGCCAGGGATCGAACCTGCAACCTCATGGTTCCTAGTCGGATTCGTTAACCACTGTGCCATGACGGGAACTCCAAGGGAAATATTTTTGGGAAAGTGAATAATTCTCCTGAATTAACCTTTTTATGTAGTCATTTTTCGATTGTCAGATTTGCTTAAACCAAGGGGCACCAGGAATTCGTTTCAAAGTACAAAGCGCTCTTCGTGCAAATGCTTTTGCGCAGACAGAATGTTTTTTTGTTTGTTTTGTTTTGCTTTTTAGGGCTGCACCTGTGGCATATGGAAGTTCCCAGGCTAGGGGTCAAAACAGAGCTATAGCTAATGGCCTACACCACAGTCACAGCAATTGGGGATCCAAGGCATGTCTGCAGCCTACACCACAGCTCACGGCAACTCCAGATCCTTAACCCACTGCGCGAGGCCAGGGATGGAACCCACATCCTCATGGATCTTAGTTGGGTTCGTTAACCACTGAGCCATGGCAGGAACTCCCCAGAATATTTTCTACTTCGATGGTAAGGAAGGGCCCTGGAATCATCATGAGAGTGATTATTATACATCCTGGGAGGTTGAGACTTTCTGGTGAGGAATCCGAGCTAAACTGTATCTCTGACACTGGACACTAAGGAGAATTCAACCCCAAGAGGATTGCGGTTCAGTGATTTTAGCAAAGCTGTGGCTGGTGAGCTGTTTTCCTGGGAACAAGTGAATATGCTGAGACAGGATGTCTTCCTCCACTTCTTTAGAAATCACGCAACCCTGGGAGTTTCCATTGAGGCTCAAGGGGCTACAAACATAACTAGTATCCATGAGGATGAGGGTTCAATCCCTGGCCTCGCTCAGTGGGTTAAGGATCTGGTGTTGCTGTGAGCTGTGGTATATAGGCTAATAGCTGCAACTCCAATGCAACCCCTAACCTGGGAACTTCCATATGCCACAGGTGCTGCCCTAAAAGGGAAAAAAAAAAAAAAATTACACAGCCATGTCATGTCCACACAACTAAAGGGCAGCATCCATATGGGCTTTGATGTGGATGGTGCACCCCAGAGCTCAACAACATGGCAGCCCTCTCTCCCACCCCACGGAGGGCACAGATGAACTCGCACCCCCAGGGGCCAGCCTCTCTGATGAGCCTAGAGCAGGGCTGGCCTAAAGCAGGAACGCCTTTTGGCTAAGACTTTAGTATTATCTCCAGGTTTAACTCCATACACAGTCACTGAGGTTCTGTGACAAGATGAAAGAAGATGCTTATCCTGCCTCTTTCCTTCATGGCCATGGTTGGACCACACCGCCCAGGCAATAAGCTACAATGTACATTGTAAGCCCTCTGGTTGCCCTGAGAATGGCTCAGTTGCCTAGGTCCCATTTGGGGAAGAGTGTTCGACTGTTTCTTTGTTAAATGTGAAGAGATAAGACAGACAAGAATTTTTAGCATGCTTTTGGCATGTCTTCCTTTTATCTCCAAAGAGCCTCAAAACCGGAAGTGATCCAGTATATCTCTCATTCCTGGAAAGACCACCCTCGTGTTTCCCATCTCCTTGCTCCTCTGGAAGCCAAATTTGCTCCCCCTCTCCATTCCTAAACCCCTGCCATGCCTTGCTCCCCTTTCCCAATCCAGAAGGCTCTCACACTTTCTTCTCTGTTTATCTAATTCTGTGCTTTTCTTCAAGATTCTGTTCAGCCATGTGGTCTTTCGGAAGCCCTTCCTAATAGCCTTGGCCCCAAATACTCTAGGACTGTCTCTTTGAAGAGCAGGACATGTGACCTTCTTATCCTGACACATTGCTTTTACTATATGCTTTTTCTTTTTTGGCTGCGCCCATGGGAATTTACCAGGCCAGGGATTAAACCCATGCCACAGCAGTGACAACACCAGATCCTTAACTGCTAGGCTGCCATGAACTCCCCTATCATGCCATTTCTTGGTTTTTTGTTTGTTTCAGTTTGGGTTTTGTTTTGAGTGGGGGTTTTTTGGTTTTTACTTATTTTTCAATTGAAGTGCAGCTGATTTACAATATTGTGTTAGTTTCAGGTATACAGCAAAAGGATTCCAGTAGGTAGGTAGGTAGGTAGGTAGGTAGGTAGATGATAGATAGGGATATAGATATATTCTTTTTCAGATTCTTTTCCATTGTAGGTTATTACAAGATTGAATACAGTTTCCTGTGCTATACAGTAGGCTGTTTATTTTACATATAGTGGTATATGTCTCTTAATCCCAAACTCCTAATTTATCCCTCACACCCACTTCCCCCCCTCCATAAGTTTGTCTTCTACGTCTGTAAAACTACTTGTTTTGCAAATGAGTTCATTTGTATCTTTTTTTAGATTCCACATACTAGTCATCATATGGTATTTGTCATTCTTTTTTTACTTAGTTCACTTAGTATGATAATATCTAGGTCCATCCAGCTTGCTACAAATGGCACGATTTCATTTTTCATGGCTGAGTAATATTCCATTGTATATATGTACCACATCTTCTTCTTTCTCCATTCATCTATCAGTGGACACCCTTTCTTGTTAAATGGATTATGATGATGGCCATGCATTTTTTCTCCCAGTCCTGTATCAACTCCTCCTTTTCTGGTAAAGGATCTGATTTTTCCCTTGGGGGACCACCTCTCTCTGTCCTCTCCTATACCTCCTAGCACCCTAGTCCAGAAAAGCATTATGTGACCCAGACCAATCAGCATATTCCATTCCCTGCTCAGATGTTTGATTCTGGAGCTGTCAGGGCCATCATATGGAAATAGTCCACTAGGAGTGGAGTCCAGAGGAAAGCAGAGCAAAGAAAGAGTGACAGAGTCGAAGACAGAGCAGAAACGGAGACAATGGCAATGCTGAGCCCCGATTCAGCTGTACATGAAGTCAGAATCAGTCTTTGGACCTTTCTAGTATTTAAACCTACATATTCCTCATTTGTTTTAGCCAGTTTGGTTTCTGCTATTTGCAGTAATAAAGTTTTTTGGTTTCATTTTTGTCTTTTGTCTTTTTAGGGCCACACCCATGGCATATGGAAGTTCCCAGGCTAGGGGTCCAACTGGAGCTTCGGATGCCAACCTATGCCATACCCACAGCCACTCAGGATCTGAGCTGCATCTACCACCTACACCACAGCTCACAGCAATGCCAGATCCTTAATCCACTGAATGAGGCCAGGGATCGAACCCTCATCCTCATGGATACTAGCTGGGTTCATTACCGCTGAGCCACAACAAGAACTCCCCAGGGATCGTGTCTTATGTACCTTGACATTCCACTTATGACAAGTGCAGTGCTTTGCATATATATTTAGTAAGTGCTTCATGAATAGGTATTGTTGATACAGGGAGAAATATGCTAAATGAGCCAGTTCAAAGGGGGAAAATTTTTATTTGATGAAAACCAAACAAATCACAGTGGTTTTTCACTTTTCATTTGGTGATACGGTGGTCAAAAGGCAGCCTACACTTTATTTCCCCACCCTCTACTCCTTCTCCTCTGAAGTATGACTTTTTTTTTTTTTTTTTTCAGGGCCACACCTGCAGCATAAGGAAATTCCCAGGCTAGGGGTCAAATCAGAGCTACAGCTGCCGGCCTACACCAGAGCCACAGCAATGCAGGATCCAAGCCATGTCTGTGACCTACACCACAGCTCGCAGCAACACAGGATCCTTAACCCACTGAGCATGGCCAGGAATCGAACCCACAACCTCATGGTTACTAGTCGGACTCGTTTCCACTGCGCCACAACGGGAAACTCCTGAATTATGGCTTCTTAATTAGGACTGTGGCCTCTGAGATCAGGTGGCCTGGCTTCAAACCCACATTTTTCTGCTTTTAAGTTCAGTTCAGTGTCTTTAAGAAAAGTACTCAGTCTTTCTAATTGCCAGTTTCTTCACTGTAAAAGGGGAAAATATTTCCTACCTTTCGTCATGATGATTCAATGAGCTATGCTTCATATATGGAAAGGGCTGACCTAATGTTATTATTAGAACTCTTAGAAGTTCCCATCGTGGCTCAGTGGTTAACGAACCCGACTAGGAACCATGAGGACTCGGGTTCGATACCTGGCCTTGCTCAGTGGGTTAGGGATCCAGCGTTACCGTGAGCTGTGGTGTAGGTTGCAAGCGTGGCTCGGATTCCGTGTTGCTGTGGCTGTGGTGTAGGCTGGCAGCTACAGCTCTGATTGGACCCCTACTTGGGAACCTCCACATGCCATGGGCATGGCCCTAAAAAGACAAAAATACAAAAAAAAAAGAACTCTTAAACTGCTGACATCTCCTCCCATCTCCCTTCAACCCTCCCCTAGATGGGACTTGGGGGCTGGGCTGGGCTGTGAAAAAAGGGGCAGGAACAGTATGAGCATTGGGAGACCTGGCCAGAAGAAAAGGCGGTTACATCCCATGTCATAGCTAAAGACCTCGGATTCCCATAACAGCAGCCAACCTCTACCAGGAATAGGGACACCACACCCTCGATCTTTACAGATCGTTTGTTCTCCTTTATGGCCAGGGCAGTGGCAGAAGAAAACATGAGCTCTGGACCAAGATTGATAGTTCAAATTCCAGCTCTGGTCCTTCTCAAAACTCTGACCCCTTCGAGCCTCAGTTTCCTCCTCTAGGACAGGGGGGTTATATTACCAACTTCAGTGAGGAAGTCACTTGGAATAGGGGGTACTCGGGTCATTATTTAACACATGTTTAGAGCCTAGTCGATGCTGCAGACCTTCTGACACCTGACAGGGTGGACTAGAACACCCATGCACTCATGGACTTTAGACTTTAGATGAGGAAGAGAGTTATCAGTCAATGAATTCTAATAAAACATGATGAGTAATTTGATAGAGGAAGTACAAGGAGTGGAAGAACTTATAATGAGAGGTTCAACATAGGTTGGGCATCTAGGAGATGAGTAGAAGAGGAGGAGGGGATTGGGCTGATAAGGAATAGAGACCAAAATAGAGGAAAACAAAGAGAATCATGGAATATGGGGCATAACAACCATCTCTCCAAAATCCATTTTGGACCGCAACCTTGTGCTTTGGATGGGGTCTCCTTCATCCCAGCTCCTGGGATAATTTCAGCCCCTTGTCACAGTAATTATGTGAAATAGCCAAGACTGAAGCCAACTAGCACATGGCATTCCCCTAGCACACAGCAATTGGTTAAAGACGGTCCAATTAGAGCAAAGATATGATTCTTTCTCCTCTTTGGAAATAACATAAATAGCTTTACTTATTGTTGGAAAACAACTTAGCGACCATGAGAGAAACCAAAGCCAATCCATAATAGAGGGCAGAGCTAAGAGGACTGCAGATCCAAAGCCCTGATCAAACTATTCCTGAAGATTACTTACCTCTGGTCTTTAAATGATATATGAGCCCCCCAAAAATCCCGTTTGCTGTTTAAGCCAGCTTGAGCTGAGCTTTCTCTTGTTTTCAGTGGAGTTATTCTAACCAATACTCAAGAAAAGAGTAGTATGAAAAGTCGGAAATAAATATGACATCAATACATCAAACAAGACAAGGACAAAACATGTTCATTAGCATTATCAACACAGGGATCATTTTGACGTAGATGAGGTCAGTTTCAGGGGTGGGGGAAGGGTGGCAGAAAGAACCCTGTGCAGGCTTCTGCTGGACATCAGAGTGAGCGGGAGGACCCCCTGAAGCAGTGAACCCTTGATGTGCTTTGAGGGACAAGCCATCCTAGTGTCTGTCACCACAAAGAGATCGATTTTCTAAGATTTTAGATTTCTGTCCTGTTGTCCCCCATATTCATCAAAACATCCCCCCTCACAATTTTAAACTTCTTGGGTTCTATGCTGTCCCATAGGATTTAGAGTAAACTGTATGGGAAGCTTCGATCACAGAAACTTAGAGTAAACTGTGGATTAAGTTTTGGCCTCTTTCCCTCTAATATAGTTTACTGTGTCTTAACTTTTTTGGGGTGGGAGTCACACAACTCTTGGAAAATTAGATTTAAAACTATGGGCCATCTCCGTAACAGACCCCCAATTCTGCATACATTTCTAGGGCTTTGTGATTCCTGTGAAACTGACCTTGCAGATGATGCGGCATTTACAAGCACCAGTGAATCAATATCTCCTTAACTGGGGTCATGTTCTAATGAAGAAAGGATTCCAACCCATCCAACTAGTTCCCACTTCCTGCCAAGAGATCGTGAAACCTCAGCTTTCCTTTCTAGCCTTCAGGAAGTGATCAGAGAAGGGTTCATAGCTTTCTCACCCTGTTGAAACACTCACACCAGCCTTGCTTCTCCCTGGCTCCCCAGCCAACCTCTCCTTCTCCAAGCATCAATCTCCAGCCATAGCCTTGGTTAAAGGTTTGTGTTTAGGAAGCGTATATGGTTATCATTCTCATCCACTCATGTCTTTATTCTGAGGATTCCCTATGCATAATGAGCCCTAGTTCATAGCCATTTGTCCACGTACCCCTTGGAAAACACACTCAGGGGTCAGGTGGTGATGAAGACACCTGAGTCCTAGATATGACCCATCACTCACACACTCCTACCTTGGCCTCAATATTTTTCATTGTGAAGACCTGTCAGCATAAAAACATTCGCTTATCTGAGTTCACTCTGTGGCTCAGCAGGTTAAGAATCCAACTAGTATTCTTGAGGATGAGGGATTGATCCCTTGCCTTGCTCAATGGGTTAACAGATCCGTCGTTGCCATGTAGGTGGAAGACTCAAATCTGGCATTGCTATATGGCTGTGGTTTAGGCCAGCAGCTGCTGCTCCAATTTGATCCCTAGCTGGAGAACTTCCATATGCTGCAAGTGAAGCCCTAAAAAAAAAAAATTCAGTTGTCCTCCAGTGCTAATCTCAGCCCAGCTCAGGAGCTCACTGGCAAGGGCTGAAAGGATGACACATCAGAGGGCAGTTCTTGCCATCAAGCCTGGAGCAGACTCATCTGCCCTAAAGGTGTGCACTTCCCACCTGAGCCAAAGAAAGGGCTTTAAAATGTTTTGTGTTGACCTCTGTTAGCACTTATAATTATGCCCTGATTGTTTGCACGCCTGCTAGCCCTCCTCACTCGCTCCTTGAGGGTCCAGCCATGAATAATTCACTCTCGTGCCTGCAGAGTTGGGGCAAATGATCACATTAATAAGATCGAGGGTGGGCTGAGCCCTCCCTGCTCTGAGGATGGAATTCTGCACTCTCTGTGCTTAGCCCCCTCACAAAACTACACTGCACCCTCTGTTACTAACTCCACTTACATTTTCTTGAACTTTTCCTTTTGAAAGAAATTCAGACTTACAGAAAAGTTGCAAAATCAGCATAAAGAATCCCTGTAGGAGTTCCCGTCGTGGCACAGAAGAAACGAATCCGACTAGGAACCATGAGGTTACAGGTTCAATTCCTGGCCTCGCTCAGTGGGTTAAGGGTCCGGCGTTGCCATGAGCTGTGGTGTAGGTCGCAGACACGGCTTGGATCTGGCATTTCTGTGGCTCTGGTGTAGGCTGGCAGCAGCAGCTCCGATTGGACCCCTAACCTGGGAACCTCCATATGCCATGGATGTGACCCTGAAAAGACAAAAAAAAAAAAAAAAAAAGAATCCCTGTATATTCTGCACCCAATTCCCCTCAGGTTACCATCTTGCATAACCATGATAAAATTGTCAAAACCAGGAAATTAACACTGATACAAGACTTAACAAATCCAAGGACCTTATTCGAATTTCACCAATTATACCACTACTGGACTTTCTCTGGTACCGAATACGGGACCTCTCGTTGGGTTTGGATGTCGTGTCTCTGCTTTCCTTTCATCTGAGACAGACCCTTGTTCTTTGTCTTTTATGGCCTTAACACTTTTTGAAGAGGTTTGGCCACTTAGTTATTTGTAGAATATCCCTCCATTTGGATTGATCTGATACTGCCTCAAGATTAGAATCAGATTACGCATTTGGAGCGGGATGACCAAAGCTACACCCCTTTCAGTGCATTTTAACAGGCAGTATGTGGCATCAATATATCTCAAAGTTCCCATTGTGGCGCAGCAGAAACTAATCCGACTTGTAACCATGAGGTTGCAGGTTCGGTCCCTGGCCTTGATCAGTGGGTTAAGGATCCAGCATTGCTGTGGCTGTGGTGTAGGCCAGCAACTGAAGCTCTGATTTGACCCCTAGCCTGGGAACTTCCAAGTGCCTCGGGTTCAGCCCTAAAAAGCAAAAACAAAACCAAAACAAAAACAAACAAATATATCTCATTACTAGGAATACCCACTTTGCTCACTTGGTTTCTCTACACTAAATCTTCATAATCAATAAATATCCTATAGGGAAATACTTTGAAATGCTATAAATGTCATGTTTTTCATCACATTTGGCCTACTAATTTTAGTATCTCTGGATGATCCTTGCTTGAAAACAATTACTACTATGGTGTTTGCCAAAATACCAACTCTCTATTTTCATATTTCCTTCTACACTGAAAATGTGAATTCTGCCATCAAAGGTTTTTCCTTTTCTCCTTTTCATTTACTTACCTATTTGCACCAGGATGGACTCATAGAATTCTAACCTCATGTTTCAGGTGAGAAAACCAAGACTGATAGCTATTAGCTAGGATGTCCAGAGCCACAAAACTAGGATAAAGGAGAACCAGGATTTAGTCTTGGGCTACCTGAGTCCTTAACTGATACCTTGTCTTTCTGATAAGGTAAATCTTGTAAACTTTTTGCCCTGGTTACCAAGAAGTTCAAATGTACAACCACCTTTAGTAATATTGCCAGTACTTAAGACACGCAGACTTAGCCTCTGACACCCTCTTATTCCTCTTATTAGTATATGCTATTTCTCTCTCACTCCCACATCTAGGTGTGGTTTTGTTTTGTTTGTCTTTTTTTAAGGGCTGCACTTGGAAGTTCCCAGGATAGGGGTTGAATCGGAGCTGTAGCCGCCAGCCTACACTATAGCCACGGCAATGCCAGATCCAGGCCCCAGCTCACGGCAATGCTGGATCCTTAACCCACTGAGTGAGGCCAGGGATGGAACCTGCATCCTCATGGATGCTAGTCAGATTCATGTCCACTGAGCCACGATGGGAACTCCTAGATTTTATTTTGATAACCATTTTTAGGTAGTGATTGTTCACTTTGGTAAATCATCTTACATCTCTCTTTGGGAGAAAATTAGTAATAAATAAACATATCTCCAAGACTAGGACATGATGGGATTTTTACTAAATATTTGTTTTGGCCACACCTGCGGCATGTGGAAGTTCTGGACCAGGGATAGAACTCACACCACATCAGTGACCCAAGCTGCTTCAGTGACAGTGCCAGATCCTTAACCCACTGTGCCACAAGGGAACTCCCTACAGTAAATGATTTGAGTGCTGAAAGATTGTTTCCTGGATAATAGTGTCCATGGAGTGGTCCTTGAGTTTTGACTAAGTGGACAAATTTGCAATATATGCAAAATACCCACCTTTTCTCTGTGCCTGTCAGTAAATGTCCAGATGGGCTATTCAAGGGCGT
The DNA here is from genome assembly GCF_016906955.1 of Phacochoerus africanus. NCBI lineage: Eukaryota > Metazoa > Chordata > Mammalia > Artiodactyla > Suidae > Phacochoerus > Phacochoerus africanus. The sequence goes on from NC_062558.1 coordinate 123,599,401, forward strand.
AATTATGACAGTCAGATACCAGTGCGGAATGCCCAAAATTGAAATATGAAGGAGTCAGTTCTAATGACACCCCATGCATCTTTAAATGGAACTCCAAATGGCTTATTCTAAGGCAATGCTTGAAGATTAAATTGGCCAGGGGGGCAAGCAGTGTGCTCTCTGAGACTGCAAGTATTCAAGTAGCGGCTTCCAGAAGACAAAATATAGTGGTGATTTCCACTGGCCTATGTCACTAGGAAGATGGGAATTGTATTCCTCTATGCTTTGCTCTCCAGGATCCATTTTCTGTCCTTGCCGAAAGTGTCTCTAATGTTCCTTTGGAAATGCATCACTTCCACTCTCAGCTCTGTGCTTAGGGTAAGCGGAGTTCACCCCCAGCTGCGGGCAGCCAGTGAGCCTTGCCCCCACTGGCCATAAGGACGGGTTCAGGTATGAAAGTAACACACTCAGAGCAGGAGACCTGACAGCCAGTCCTGGGGCCTTCGAAGAGAGAGAAGCGTGTCTCCTCTGTGGAATTTTGTGGATGAGACGCTCTCTGTTCCTCCAGAGGTAGAGTGGGAGGCTGTGAGGTCAGGAAACGCAGCAGCCATCGTGCTATCTTGCAATGGAGTTTGCCCACGAAGGGCACTGCCCTGGAGAAACGGAGCTGGGACATGGAAATACGACCTGAACTGTGTCTCCAGCACCATCAGAAGCCAGGTTACTTCCCAACTGTCACGAGAGCCACTGAACTGTCCCATTTTACAATTAAAACAGTTTGGGTAGAGTTTTCTATCATTTGCAAAAGAAAGAATTGTCATTGATAAATCAGATGGACTCAGAGTCTTGAGTTAGCTTCCGAATCATTGGGGGCGTCCATTAAACACACAGATGCCTGGGGGATTCCGAGTGCTCAATAAACACCCCCATTGATTCTCCTGTGCCCCCAAGCCCGGGAATCCTGCGCATGCACACTAGGACTGGCTACTAGGAAGTCCTTGGTATGTTCTCTGCCAGGTGAGAGATGCCAGGGGCGGGGGAGCCCTGGTCCCAGCGCTTGGCTTCCCTGCTTTCTATTTATACACGAAATTGCTTTCATTCTCCTAGTTAGTGGCAGACCTGCCTGTTTGATGTTAATGAGTTTATGAACCCAACAAAAACATAAAAGGCCAGGCTCTTCCAAAGAGAGAAAATAGAAAATAAACGTGCTACCCAAAATGGGATGGGCTGGAAATCCGCCTTGAATCCCACTAGCTCCTTTCTCTGTCTACCTAACGGGGCCTCTTTCATCCAACGGAAGAAATCAAGATAAAATGCCATCCTGGTGAATAGCCTGCAGAACCAAACCAATCCGATTTGTCTGGACAAAGGCAATGAAAAATTTGGCTGATGGACGCGGGCACAGCTCCTCCTTCAACTCCTCCCACCCATTAGGCTTTTGGCAGACAAGATGCACGAATTTCTCACACATACTCCTCTTCAAATAGCCCCTTGCATCCTGGTGTAAAAATCTGAGCTGTCGCCTAATAACCCACTTTAGGCCATGGATGTTCTCATCTGATATTATTAAATAGAAAGTGGCCGCTTTCTAATCGAGAGAGAGGCAGGGGCATTTGTAACAGCTAGAATCAAAGGCCTGGGCTCTTCTGTTCCTAATTATCAATAGTGTTTTATAATCTTATTAATATTGATACCCGGTATACTGAAGATCTGTTAAGGCGTAATGTATGTGGAAGATAATTAACAAGATCCAAGTCAGATCAATCGCCTATTTGACAGCCAACGGTGTGTGGCTTATAAATTATACATACTCTAGGTATTGCTCAAAATGTTTAAAGTTTCAATCCAACCCTTCCGATCCAGCGCTGGGGGAAGGCATGAACCTAAAGGTACCGTCCCCAGCCTATTGGAGGCTCCCTGCACATGCAGGACTCACTCTTACTTAAAAATCAAAGGGTTCCATTAACCGCCAAGCTCCACGCACAGCGTAAAAACACCCTTTCTCCTTGTACAGTGCAGGAAAACAAAAGGTGAAATCTTGTAAGAAAAGAGATGATTAATAAAAGGAAGGCAATTCGCCTTTTGATTTTTAGAAAAAGGTAACCGTGGGATGTTTCAAATGGCAGTGCTAATCTCCTGCCGGCTAGTCTGGAACAGGGCGAGACATTTGGTTACAGTAAATGCAATGAATAATCCCAACTAATGTGTATGCCTGGGTAGGTTTAAGAGCTTAAAATCTCCTGGTCAAGTAGAGTCCCTTGAGTGTGTGCACGTGTGTGTGCGTGCACACGCGCGCGAGCAGGTGTGTATTGTGAGGACATATTTTTTTTCTCTCGACATCCCTTTAGGGACAGCCTTTCCCCCACACTATAATAATTCCGTTCAGTCCACAAGGTTCAGATGCGGCTGACTTTACCCTTGCCCCAGGGACAGGCACATGACCCAAAGTGGCCAATCAGAATACTTCTTATGCTTTATTTTTTTGGAACCTTTGGAAAAAGCACAATTTCCTGCTGGGATTTTACGCAGGAAAGGTACAAGCCTCCTACAGCTTGTGGTCACTTTGCCATAAGGTAGAAAGAGCTGGTGTGGGAAGAAGTAGTCCAGAGGGCAGTGCAATCAAGGCAGGAAGAGAACTGGGCGTTGCTGACATCCCTTGAACCCCTGCATCCAGCTGCACCTGAAGTTCACACTTGGGCTCCCAATTATCTGAGCCCATCATGAATTCTCCTTTCTGCTTATGGCAACATGGATGGGATTTCTATCACTTAGCTGAAGAAATTCTAACTAATAGGAGAGATGAAGGCAAGATTTTTTGGCCCTTCTTTTTCTCCTCCCCACAATGCACATGGGAAAGCTAGGTAAGTCATCCAGGTTCAGGAGCCAGAAATAAGAATGAACCACCAGGGGTTCCTGTCGTGGCTCAGGGGTTAACGAACCTGACTAAGATCCCTGAGACTCCAGGTTTGGTCCCTAGCCTCACTCAGTGGACTGAGGATCTGGTGTTTTCGTGAGCTGTGGTGAGGTTGCAGATGAGGCTCGGATCTGGCATTGCCATGGCCCTGGCATAGGCCGGCAGCAATAGCTCCAATTGAACCCATAGCCTAGGAACCTCCATATGCTGCGGGTGTGCCCCCCCCAAAAAAATGCAAAAAATAAAAATTAAAAAAAAGAATGAACCACAAAACATAAGAGTGCAGGAAGTTCTGTGGTGCAGTGAGTTAAGGATCTGGCATTGTCACTGCAGTGGCTCAGGTCACTGCTGTGCTTCGGGTTCAATTCCTGGCCCAGGGAACTTCCACATGCAGTGGGGTGCAGCCAAAACATTTAAAAAATAAAGAGTCCCAGCAAGCTTATTAAAACAATGGGGCTACAATGAGGAGACTTTGATCTGGTGCTGGACCCTGCAGAATGGCCTACTGTCCATTGCATTTACTGCAGATCTTGTAACCCCCATCAGAAGGAAGTCAGGGTCCAAGAAAGCCCCTCCCCCACAGCATTCTGGCCTGGGCTGGGGGAAGTCACAACTCCAAAGGGATAGCTCCAGGAGCCTAAAACTCTCCTTGGGATTTGAAAGGTCATTGGGAGGACACTGGGTGATGTCGAGGTCTTCCACTCAGTGTGGTATTGGATTCATAGAAGACAATGATGATGAAACAGTGAAGCCTCATCTTATTTGCTGACCAGGTTCTAAGACCAGTATTTAAAGTCAAAGTTACTGAAGGCGTAGAGTAGGACTGCTGCTAGCCTCTGTTGGGCCTTGGCACAAGTTAGAAAGTAGATAAATTAGGAAAAGGTGCTGCCTCTAGACGGAAGAATCTGTAGAGCACAAGGCTTGGAACAAGAAACTCAAGCAGGATTTTAGCCCTCAGTTGCCCTATTTGCTGACTGCTTGTGCAGTGCACAAACTGAACAACAGTGCATGGAACCCCCAAACAGAGATGGCCCAGTCAGCCTCTAACCAGAGGACTCTGATCCACTGGCTGCCCTTCCTGCCCTCTGTCAAACACCTCAGGGTTAGTGGGCACCTCTCTGGTGGTCCACACACTCTTGTTTACCCGGCTGAGTTTAGTCCTTACTGTGTCCACCATGTTTGTACCCAAATCTGTTTATGCCACTACACTGCAATCACTCAACAGTTACAAAGTATGGTAACCAATGAAATAAGAGTAAGTAAAGAAAGCATTGAGATTTCTGAGAAAACGAATGAATGTTTGGGAAAGATAAAGGTAAATTGCTAAAAAAAAAAAAAAAAAAAGATTATTTAAAATTAAGGAATCTTTGAGGGTGATGGAAATGCATGGTTTTCTACAGCTGTCTAGAACTGCAGGCAACTGTTAAAACTCATTAAAAACTCATTGAATATATACGGTAACTAGATGCAGTTTATTATATGTAAATAATCCCTGCATAAAGTTGATAAGAAAAATAAGTGCAGTTGAAACAAAAGATTGGGCAAAGTAAAGACTAAAAATCCTCAGAGTTCCTGTCCTGGCTCAGTGGAAACAACTCTTAACATCCACGAGGATGCAGGTTCGATCCCTGGTCTCGCTCAGTGGGTTAAAGATCCGGCATTGCTGTGAGCTGTGATGTAGGTCACAGACTCGGCTCCAATCTGGAATGTCTGTGCTGTGGTGTAGGCCAGAAGCTACAGCTCCGATTCTACCCCCAGCCTGGGAAACTCCATATGCTATGGTGCGGCCCTAAAAAAAAAAAAGACAAAAAATAAAAAATCCTCAGAGTCTTGCATTCTGGTTGATCCATAAGTGCCCTTCAGATCTCTTCATGTCACTTCAAGAAAACCACGACTGGAAATTGTCAGGGACGTACAGCTGGCTTAGCCAAGAAAGAGAAACTGAGAAAGAACGGGACCCAAACTCCAAGAAAAGCCTTGGTTACACATCAAAAGAATGGCAAAGAAAATGTACCTTTATGGAGTTCCCATCGTGGCACAGTGGTTAACGAATCTGACTAGGAACCATGAGGTTGCAGGTTCGATCCCTGGCCTTTCTCAGTGGGTTAAGGGTCCAGCATTGCCGTGAGCTGTGGCGTAGGTTGCAGACTCGGCTCGGATTCCACATTGCTGTGGCTCTGGCATAGGCCGGCGGCTACAGCTCCGATTGGACCCCTAATCTGGGAACCTCCATATGCCATGGGAGTGGCCCTAGAAAAGGCAAAAAGACAAAAAAAAAAGGAAAAGAAAAAGAAAATGTACATTTATCACATTAAATTTTTAAAAAAATCTTTTGGCTATGCCCACAGCATATGGAAATTCCCAAGCCAGGAACTGAACCCAAGCCACAGCAGTGACAACACCTGCTTAGTCCTTAACCTCCTGAGCCACCAGGGAACTCCAAAAATTTTTAAAGGGTCTAGCGTATAAAGATTCCCCATTTTAGCTGACTTTTTCAGTGATTAACTGCCAACTTCTGCCCATACTGCCCCCCCACACACACACAGAGCAAGGCTTCCACAGGGATCTTCATCACCCTGAAAATCCCTAAAATCATTCTGAAAGGGTGTGGTGCCATGTTGCAATAAATCCAGTGCAATCTATTTTCCTCCCTTCCTTCCAGAGGGAATAGGCTGCCATTTCTTCGGTTGAACTTTCACATAGGGGCGCGTTGCCCAAATCCAGTCTCCCATCCTCCCTGTGGTGAGATGCTGGCACTCTGGGCAGCCTCTGACCAAGGCAGCCCAGGCTCACCCAGGGAAAGGCAATCACCTACACCATGTGTGTTGCTGAGTCCTTATCACTTAAATATTTATATAATTGGAATCCACCCCTTATCCACTTAATACAGCAGCTCATTCTTTGTTGTTTCCAACATGCAGCTCAGGAGTTGGAGTGAGCTGCATGGTGGAATGATGGGCCCTCCCACTTAGAATCACTGAGCATTAACAACGGAGTGTTGGTCAATGGGATTATGGTTCCCAATTCTTCCCTCCCTCCCTCATCCCTTTTATAGAATCAAAATCCCCCTCCCACAGCTTCCCAGGGAGTACCCCACTTCTCTGCCCCTGAATACTGGGCTGAGCCATTGATTTGGCCAATGCAGACATGACATGATTAGCACAGAAATGTGCTCGTGTATTTGGCTCGCCATCTTTTGTTTCTGCCATATGCCATGAAAAAAACACACCCTACGAAGTCATTGCTCCAAGGAGGATAAGGGACACATGGGCAAATCTAGACTGAACTCATTGCCTGAAGCCAAACCCAGTCAACCCACAGCCTAAAGAGGAGCTGTCCTTGGCCAACTCATAGAACCCTGAGCTAGAAATACATGTGTTGTTGTAAGACGCTAAGACTTTAAAGCCACTTGTGGAGTTCCCGTCGTGGCACAGTGGAAATGAATCCAACCAGGAACCATGAGGTTGCGGGTTCGATCCCTGGCCTTGCTCAGTGGGTTAGGGAGCCAGCGTGGCCGAGAGCTGTGGTGTAGTTCGCAGACATGGCTCGGATCTAGCATTGCTGTGACTGTGGTGTAGGCTGGCAGCTGTAGCTCTGACTTGACCCCTCGCCTGAGAACCTCCATATGCCGTGGGTACGGCCCTAAAAAGCAAAATAAATAAATAAATAAATAAAGCCACCTGTTATTTGGCACTGCTGAGTAAAACCCTCACTGATACAGCTTTTGGTTTTACAGAAGACATCATTTCCTAATGCTGTGATGTCAGCTTTTGGTCTCAGCTCTCTTTCATCTGTAAAGTGGAAATACAATACTTGTCTTACCCGGCTCTCAAGGATGTCATAAGGATATGAGGATACCTGTGAAAAAGTGTGTCCAGTAATCAGAACAATTCTCTGGGGACCCTAAACTGTGGATGGGTCCCCATCACCCACAGAATTAAGCAGCATTACACATCATGGAGCAAATTCCTCTGTCCGTTCGTAACTGCCATGACCACTTCATTCCTCCGATACCCACGCACCACGTTGCTGCTGCTGAATAAACTGCCTCTGCCTTTCTTCCCTCCGTGCCTTTTCTCATTCTGGTCCCTTCTCTTGGGATGCCTTTTCTTGCCATTGCATCTTTTAGAAAACTTCATTGCTAAATCAAACAGCATGTCCTCCAAATGGGTTAGCCAATCCCTTTAGCTAAAATCAAATCATATTTCCTTGTGGACACTTTTTACTTGTATTTCCAGCCCTGGGCTTGAGTCTATTATCCACGTTGAAGGAGAATAAGCTTTCTGAGCACTGGGTCACTTTTTGTTTATTTTCGTCTCTCATGGAGTCTAGCCTGTAAAATTCTGTACCTATGCTTAATGTTTATTGATAATGAAAGGAGGTCCCTTACCCCAGTTCCAGGAAGCAAAGTTACCCTCGCAGGTGGTGTGTTTCTAGCATATTTCACCGTCGATAGAGAATGGTCCTGATGGAGTTCCCGTTGTGGCGCAGTGGAAACGAACCTGACTAGTATCCATGAGGATGTGGGTTCGATCCCTGGCCTCGCTCAGTGGGTTAAGGATATGGCTTTGGTACAGGTTGTAGATGCGGCTTGGATCCCTAGTTGCTGTGGCTGGCAACTACAGCTCCGATTCAACACCTAGCCCAGGAACTTTTATATGCTGCAGGTGCATCCCTAAAAAAAAAAAAAAGAAAGAAAGAAAGAAAAAGAAAAAAAAACCCAAAAACCTGGGGCGAGGATTTTAACTCAAACCTGGCTCTCTCCAAGTCCTGTGATTTTTGTCTTTTTTTGTCTAATATATCAGTGCCCTAAGAAAATATCATTTCATGGTCTATTTCATCCATTCCTCCATTCCTTCTTCCTCCATCCATCCGGTCCATATCTGTTGGGTGCCTTCTAAGGACCAGGCACTCTGCTGGTCTCTGTGGATGAGGACCGGGACTAGGCCATCCAAAAAGGGCATCTAAGGCACTAAATTTATTTATTTATTTATTATTTATTTATTTATTTATTTATTTATTTATTGTCTTTTAGGGCCATACCTGCAGCATATGGAAGTTCCCAAGCTAGGGGTTGAATCAGAGCTGTAGCCACTGGGCTACACCACAGCCACAGCAACGCCAGATCCAAGCTGTGTCTGCAACCTACACCACAACTCACGGTAACACCAGATCCTTAACCCCCTGAGCGGGGCCAGGGATCGAAACTGCTTCCTCGTGGATGCTGGCCGTGGTCTTTTCCACTGAGCCACGACGGGAACTCCGAAGGCACTAAATTTAAAGAAGCACTTACTCTCAGGTGCTCATCCTGCATTCCTGGACCCTGACATTTTAATTTGATTTCCTCCTTCAGTTTCATGCCTTAGGGACCTGGCTTCCCTCACCCTCATCCCAGGACTGACAGAGAAATGAGCAAAGCCAGATATGAACTCTGTCTTCAGAGAGCTTACAGCTTAGAGGAGACAGACCAGCTACCAACATCACGGTTACTATTGCAAATCACCCCAATCATAGTCACACTGTAAAACCACGCCGTTTTATTATGCTCAGGGTCCATGGTCAAGGATTCGGGCAGGCCCGGAGGAGATGCTGCTTTGTCTCAGTTCTGCAATGTGTAGACATTGACCTGGAAGATTTTTCACTTGAGGACCGACCAGAACAGGCAGTGTCTGGAAGCATGCAGAGCTTGGGCCCTCGCAGCCCTGGCATCTCTCTGCGCTGAGCTGAAGATTAGGACACGCTGGGACCGGGTGGACTGGAGCACGGCAGTGGCCTCCCCATAAGGCCTGGGCCTCTGGCCAAAGCAGTCACTATTCTGCCCAGATCCAGAGGAAGGGATGGAGCCCAGCCTCTCAATGGAAGGAGTATTTTTAAAGCCATCCAAAACAATGACACAAATGAATGACTAGTTCTTCTACAGAGGAAGCGAGCCTTATTCTATGAAAATGTGTCACAGAATACACATTCTTGTGGGGGCACTGAATTGGTAACAGCAAACATACCTCATTTTTTCCTTCATTCATTCAACGCTCCAAGAAGGCCTGAGCATCTTCAAGGCACCAGGCCCGCAGCTGGTCACAGGGAGGAAGAGTCCCCTGGGAAGGGAGCACAGGTGGGCCACGACTTTGTGTGGCTTTTAACCAGCCCTGGGGTGGAGGGTAATTCGAATGCATGTGTCTCATGGCATCCTGAGCCCCCCATGCATGCTTGCCTTGGGAAAACAGCTGAGGATGACACAGAAGGTGCTGCCCTTGACCTTGGAGAACGTGTCATTTGTGCTCTTACCAGAAGCAGCACCATTATTATTATAACTGATGATACCTTGATGCCCTTAACAGTCCGTGGCGTTTGCAAAGGGGTTAGGGGTTCCAAAGCTCTTTCGCACTCTTTACTTCACCTCAGACCTAGGGGGCAGGAGGGCTTGCTCCCATTTTACAGGTGAGAAAACTGAGCTCAGCAAGGTTAAATGTAGAGCGTGCCCCAAATCAGACAGCTAACGATGGCAGCTCTGCATGGTACATGCCTGAAAGATCCATTTTCTCCCGAATCTGTGTCTTTTCCCTGTCATCCTCCCATCTTCCATTGTCTTCATTTTTTTTTTCTTTCTTTTTTTTTTAGGGCCACACTTGCAGGTTCCCAGGCTAGGGGTCAAATCGGAGCTGCAGTTGCTGGGCTACACCACAATCACAGCAACGCAGGATCAAAGCCGTATCTTCAACCTACGCCACAGCTTGCGGCAACACTGAGTGAGACCAGGGACCGAACCCGCATCCTCATGGATATTAGTCAGGTTCTTAACCCACTGAGCCACAACAGGTACTCCCTTATTTATCTTTAGAAATAAATGAAGGAAGTTATTGCTCGTCTGCTTGCCAGGCATCCTGTAAAGCACTCCGCCTGTACTAGCTCGTGTCCACCTTCCAACACGCCAGGGCAGAGATAAATGCTTGTTTCCACCCTGCAGGTGGGGGAAGCCAAGCTCAGGAAGGTAGAGTGACTTTCTCAAGGTCACCCCTCAGGTAAGGATGCTGTGTGGAGGAAACCTCAGCTCCCGTCTCTCTGCCTTGAAGCCAGCGTGGGCCCCTCTGGGCTGGGAACGGCTGCACCTCCTCCACCCTCACCTCCTGTGGCAGGAGCTTCTGTCCCAGAGCGCTGGACTGAGTTGGATGCTCGGTGACCTAGCCGAAGGTGCTCTGCCCTCTCCTGTGACCGGGTGATATTCACTGTCATTGCCAGCTTGAGGGACAGCAATGGCAGTGAATATCATTGATGTTATCAATTACACATGGCACTGGGCTGAGCCCCGCACCCTGGGGAATTGAAGCGAGATGACACCTGTGATGGGGCAGTCTCAGTGGCAGCACAGGGTCACTCACCTCTCACTTAACTCTTTCCCTGCTGCCTCAGCCCTGGTGATGAGCGTTTGGGCCCAGAATTCCGTTCTGTGCATCTCTGCCAGGGTTTGTGTTGAGCAAGCAACAGCTGGATTTCTGCTCCATTGGCCCTGCCAGCCAGCAAGCATGGCACTTCCATTCATTTCAGGCCTCATTAGTGCCCGCAGCTTGGATTTACACACATGTAAATCAGGTCATTCGCACCTCACGGTGTGGCCAGGAGGTGTGGCCAAAAGGGACTTTCAGGGCGGCATTTAAGGGGGCTGGGGGTAGGGAACAAACTTTGAGCCCAACTTTAATGTTTAACCTCTCTGACAATGGGATGGCAAGTCTTCCCCACCAACAGCCCAGGCCGTTTTCTTGGGTGAAAGAGTCGATAAATACAAGGAGATAACAGATGGGGCTGAGTGGGAGGAAACGGATTGCTAAATTATACATCAGATGCAGGGGTAGCCAGCCTGGACCAATAGGAAGCAAGTGCTCCAGAGAAAGGCTTTCAGGAGCCCTCAGTTTTCTCCCTGACCACACTTCACCCTTCCTTTGTCTGGGAGGGGAAGGCTGGGAATCCTCTTAACACAATGTTAAATCAGAGCAAGGGGGGGAAATTGAAGGGAAGATAATTCCAGGAAGAGGGGGAGGTGGAGGGAGGCAGAGAGAGAGAGCGCGCGATCCATTTCTGGTAAATTATTAACAACAAAAAAAGTCTCTATCTCAAAAAAAAAAAAAAATGTGCCCAGCAGAACTTTCAAGTTCTCTAATTTGGAAAGTGAAACGTTCAACTGGGGTGACAATGCCAAGACCGGATTCTGGCCGAGTCATGCTGGCCATGTGTGAGTTGTCACCCCAGACTTGGCCGTCTCCTCCCTGGAAAGACGGTGGTGGCTGGTAAGGGCAGGTGGAGTCGCAGACAGGATGGCACCCGGCATCCTGGGTGCTGAGGGTCCCGAGACAGGACTTTGCAAACCCCGAGTGTGTTCTCAGGCTGGTCTCAGGTCAAGACATCCAGAAGCATCTATTTTGAAGTCAGCCCGGCATTCTATTCCTGCTTGTTCATGCCCTGCGGTGTAACCTCTCTGAGCCAGTTTGCTTAACTGTAGGATGGAGTCAACAAACTGCTTTTATAGAGTGAATACCAGGACTGGACATAGGTTATGTGAGGGTGGGCAAACTGTGGCCTGGGGGCCAAATCTAGCTGCCACCTGCTTTTTTTCTTTCTTTCTTTCTTTCTTTTTTTTTTTTTTTGTCTTTTGAACTTTTAGGGCTGCACCCGAGGCATGTGGAGGCTCCCAGGCTAGGGGTCTAATCAGAGCTGTTGCTGCCAGCCTACGCTACAACCACAGCAATGCCAGATCCTAGCCGCGTCTGCGACCTACACCATAGCTCACGGCAACACCAGATCCCTTAACCCACTGAGCGAGGCCAGGGATCGAACCCGCAACCTCATGGTTCCTAGTCAGATTCATTTCTGCTGCGCCACAACGGGAACTCCCACCACTTTTTGTAAATAAAGCTTTATTGGGAAACAACCCTGTCCATTGAATTACTTATTATCCATGGCTGCTTTTGTGCTCCACCAGCAGAACTGAGAAGTTGTAGCAGAGATGATATAGCCTCCAAAGCCTAAGATATTTCCTCTCTAGCTTTTTGCAGAAAATGTTGCCAACCTCTGGGAAAGGTAAAGACCACACCTGGGGCTTCATAAAAGTTCAAGCTGTGGCACAGGTCATAGTGAATTTCACTAATATCACCCCCGTCCATGCAGGGCTTCATTCTTCATTTTCAGAAGGTCTGGGCTCGCTTGCCACTCACAGCACCTGCCATCCACTCACCATCTAGAAATTACACCAGGGATGGGGGTGGGGGGCCTTCCTGATGCTGCTGAGCGCAGAGCAGGCGCTTATGACAGCACCTCTCACCAGGAGGGCCTCTGGAGGCCACCAAGTCACGTGACAGATGGCCACCCTGGAGCCCAGGAAGAGGAAATGCCAGTAGCAGACAGAGCAGCCCTGGAAGCAGACCTGTGGGCACAGAACCTCCATCCTGAGCGCCCTTGGGTAGCTGTCTGCCTGGAGATGAGATACAGTGAGGAAAGGACCCTCTTCTTCTGGACACTTTGAGCTGCTGAGCTGCTGGGCTGTGGAAGGACAGCACAGACCTTTCCCCCCAAAACAAACAAGACAAGTTCAGGGCCAGCACCAAATACTTCACCCCCACCTTCTTGAACCCAGCACCCAAGCTACAGACTCAGCTAATCCTTCTGAAGTCAATTAAAGCCAAGCATCGAATGCGGCCAACGGAGAGAACCACTGTCGGTAAACGTAGCTTGGTTGCTAAGACCTCCTTTCCTTTGCAGACTCCTCCCTTCTCACCACGGGCACCTCGGTTCATTCTCCCAGCACCTCTGCCGGCCCATAGCATCTCTGTTTTATGCTCAAGGTAACTGAGGCTGGTGCAGTTGAGATGAAATCTCTGCTCTCCGGGACCAGGCAGCAAGACTCAAGCGGAAGCCCTCAAAGGCCTGTCGGCTGCCTTTCTTCCTTTCAGCTTGCTTCACATGACGTAGCTGCACTAGCCTGGAGCGCATGAATCATTCTCTTGGAGCAGCAACGGGAACTTGAAAAGTAGCCTCTCCCGCCCTGCCCACAAATACCTCCGGCTGGCTCCCCAGGCCCGCGTGGCCTCCTGCAGGCCCTTCCCTACAGGCCCTGCCTGGAAGAACTGCAGAGCACAGCTGAGAGCCCAGAAAGAGCTTCCTGCCAGCAGCCCTGCAAGTGGTGTTTACACACCACTTTCCAGTTCACAAGGTCCATGCACCTGCTCAATTATACCAGCCACCGGTGCCAAGTCCATGAACTCTACACACGGGCCTTGGCACCGTGAATCCAGCCCCTACCATGTTTTAAGCATCATGTTCAGGGCTTTACATGCACAAGTACAGCAGTTCGCAAAGCCCCCAGACCCTTTCAGGAGTGTCTGTGAAGTCAAAACTCTTTTACAATATGTTCATAAAATTACTAAGGCATTATTTGCTTTTTTCACTCTCATTCTCTCTTAAGCATACAACAGAATTTTCCAGAAGCTACGTGATGTGTGACGGTGTCATCACTCTTCTAGAATTTTCTAAAGGGAGGCCAGAGGAATGCTCAATAATTTTTAAAAGTGTAAAGATGTGCAGAGATTATAAATTTTGAGACCTGCTGTACTATTATCATCTTTTTTTTAACCCTCACAACAAGTAAGTACTATCATCTCTAAGTTTACAAATGAGAAAATTGACTCAAAGAGGTAAAGTGACTCACATAGGTAGGAAGCAGCTGGGCTGGGATTGCAAGCTGGGTCTCTGTAGGGCTAAGGACAAGGTTATGAGGTCCATGGAAAAGGACCTCTCTTCAGCTCTCCTTTTTTTTTGTTCTCCTTTTCTTTCTTTCTTTCTTTCTTTTTTTTTACAGCCACACCTTCGGCATATGGAAGTTCCCAGGCTAGGGGCTGAATCAGAGCTGCAGCTGGGGCCTATGCCACAGCCACAGCAACACTAGATCTGAGCCACATCTGTGACCTATACAACAGCTTAGGGCAAGGCCAGATCCTTAACCCAATGAACGAGACCAGGGATTGAACCCACATCCTCTCAGATACTGGTCGGGTTCTTAACCCGCTGAGCCACAGTGGGAGCTCCAGCTCCAGCTCTCCTAAACAGACCACTTTGGAGGTAGCGACCATGACCTGGGGGCACCCAAAGTGGGTTACTTAACTGGTTCCTTCTCGTCTCAGAATTCAGGAAATGCCAGACTCTTTGGGCCTATTTGCTGCTCATACACACAAGGTAAGGGCAGTGATCCCTGGGGTGATTCCTGAGGTCCTTTCCAGAAGAACTCCTCAAGACCTAGAGCTCAAAGTGCTACCCTGTGAGGACAGGTGAGGGCAGGTGACAGACGGGCTTTCCAGGAGTTCAGGGGACCTGCCACCTCCGCCTTTGGTCTTCCTTCCAATTTCAATTTTCCCTTTTTAAAATTTGGATACAGAGTCTAGTCAGACTTCATCCAGTGGCTTTGCCAACAAGCAATTACTTTAAAAAACAATTGTTACAAAACCAAACCTCTGCTCCACTGTAAGGCTGGCCCAGGCCTCCTTTCCCTCCATCCTCTCGCTGTCCCAGCGGCCTAGGCCAGGGCTGGGCTTTGTTCCTGGTGTGAATGAGCCAGGATGGCACCTGCAGCTCCTAAACAAACAGCACGGCTTGAAATGGGGACCAGTGCTATCATTGGCTAAGGAGCCCTGACTTTTGTTGGGTTTTGTGTGTGTGTTTTCACTGTGTTTTGTTTTGGATATTTCGTTATTCTGCATGCTTCAAAAGAGGCTTGGGTGGCCCCGGGAAGGCCTGTATTCCACACTCATTCCCCTCCCATGGGGCTTTTGTGGACTTGCTTCTTATGCCGGTCTTATTGTTCTTAACCAGAGATTTAGGCTGTAAAATAAAGAGATGGAATTTTTCAAAGGCAACCAATGAAGGTGTTTGGCACAGCTACATGATACCCGCAAACCTACAGTCTCAGTAGTTCTTGGGGCCCGCAGCCTCTTCCTGAACCAATGGTTCAGCCCCATCACCTCATCAAATAATCTTGGGACTCAGCACCCCGCCCCACCCCACCGCACCTGCTCAGCTGGTGCACCTCCAAGGTCTGTGTGTTCGGTCTCCTTAACTGGTCTTAGGTGTTTGGGCCTTGTGGAACAAGCCCGAGTTTGAATCCCAGTTTGCATCCCTGAAATCTCAGCTTGACCTTGAGCAAGCATGTCCCACCATTGCTCTGGCTCATCGTCCACGCCGCCTGCTGAGAATCTCCCCTGCAAGTCCCCAGGGTCCCTCTCTCACGGGCAACTGGAGGGCTCTCCATGGTGCCAAGGGAGGTTGCCCGGCTCTGGAGCAGGGCAACTAGAGTGCTCTGGATTTAACCCCTCCAGAGAAGGCAACTCCCCCACCCAAAGATGGAGGTGGCTGGTGGGTAAGCATCTCAGCTTCCTGTCCCTTGAGAGGATGGAATGAGACTGGGCACATGATCACATAGGGGGTCCACGGCAATGCCTGTACCACGTCTCACTTCCCCACTCCCTCGCCAGCGCCTCCCGGGATCACCTCCCAAATCAACTAGCTGCTCCCAAGGGCTTGTCTTAGGATCTGCTTTTGGGGGTGAGACCCAAATGGCTACAGCAGATTACTTAAGCCTTGTGAGCCCCACTTTCCTCAGTGCTGAATGGGGTGGCAACAGCCCTCTCCCAGGCTTGTTGATAAGCAGTGATGTGTAATAACCCTCATGATGGCAAAATCCCTAAGGATGTGGGCTGTCTCCCTGCAAATCTGCTATACGCTCTATAGAACCCAGGTGGGTACTTTATGAAGTCCCTCATTTTGGGTTTTTTTTTGTTTTTTTGTTTTTTGTTTTTTTGGCTGTCCCACAGCATGCGGAGTTTCTGGGCCAGGGATCAAATCCAATCTGGTGATCCCGTGTTGTCACCTCGCCACAGCTGTGACAACACTGGATCCTTAACCCACTGTGTCAGGCCGGGGATCAAACCTGCATCCAGAGAGGCCACAGCAGGAACTCCTGAGGTCTCATTATTTCCTTATCACTGTGGGTTAATATCCAGTGCACATGATCTAGGGGTTGGAGAGTTTGTGCTACACACGTGTAACGATGTCCCAGTGCTCTCGTTTGGACCCCTGTGACACATGAAGAAGGGCTACTGCAGAAAGGGAGGGAAATAGAGGTCTCGGGGTGAGAAGCCAAATTCACTATTCATCTGTCAGAAAGATTTCCGATCCTTTCAGAAACAGCATGTAAGAGCGGAGAGAGGGTTTGAATCCTAGCCCCATCTCTTCATGGCTGTGAACGTTTGAACCAGCTGCTTGATCTTGCTGAGCCTCAGTTTTCTGTCCTATGGAATCGAAGTGAGAATTAGAAATAGTATCTGGAAACCCTTAGAACAGAAGCAATTCTCTCGTGGATGCAGAAATGAAGGATACGGTCTCTGCTTTCAAAGATCTCAGAATTTCACTGGAAGATAAGCTGGAGCAGTGGCAGAGCAGTCAGGTTCTTCACCTACTGTGCCACAGCAGGAACTCCTAAATCTACTTTTTTCTCCCCTCCCTTCCTTCTATCCTTCCTTTATTTTTCCCTCCTTTCTCCCCCCCCCCCCACCCCTTCTCTTTCTTCCTCTCTTGCTTCTATCTTCTCTCTCCATCCTTTTCTCTTTTTTTGGCTTTTTTTTTTTTTTTGGCTTTTTAGGGCCACACCCACAGCATATGGAGGTTCCCAGACTAGGGGTCGAATCAGAACTATAGCCGCCAGCCTACGCCACAGCCACAGCAACATCAGATCCAAGCTGTGTCTGCTACCTATACCAGAGCTCACGGCAATGCCGGATCCTTAACCCACTAAGCGAGGCCAGAGATTGAACCCACAACCTCATGGTCCCTAGTTGGATTCGTTTCCTCTGAGCCACAACAGGAACTCCACTCTCCATCCTTTTCTCATCTTGTCATGCACATCCTTTCCTTCCTTCTTCTCTAAATCTGCTTTTCCATCTTTCCTGCCTGAATCACAGGCCTCCACCCAGGAATGCAACCACCTCTGGGGAACCACAGACCCAGGAGGTCCTAAGCCTTGTGGATTTCATTCATCAAACCTTCAGTGGGCTTCCCCCACCCCCAGGGTATTTGAATTGGATGGACGGAGGAGCATTACAACCTCTGAGTTCATCAAATATCTTTTAGTTCCATGATATATAAGTTATTCTGCAAACAGTGGTCTGCAGAGGCCACCTCACCCTGGCTTGTAAGAGCCAATTGTTCAATTGTCAGGAATTTTGCAAGTGGTTGATATCACATGGGTAGCGTGAAATTGGCTGTGGTGAGAGTATTTACACTTCAAAAATTGGCAAATACTGCAAATCAGGGCTTTTCTTTCTCCCAGAGAGCCGGGGGTTAAACATTTACCAGCACACCATTGTGTAAAATGTAGGTAACATGAGAGGGATGGATTTTTCTAGAAATAGGCCCTGCCTCCAAGGTACTACATAGAGGGCTTGATGATGATTTATAGTCTGGAGATAAGCTTCAAGTGCCAGGTCTCTCTCCTCCTCTGGCCTCAGTTTCCCATCTGTTTCATGGGAGGCAGTAATATCTCCCTTTCTCACATTGTGAAGTGACTCACCAGACATGATACACACAAAAGAAACCCCCTCACCTGTTCTGATCATCATAGAAACTTCTGGGGAGGGTTGTCTTGAATCTCTGCAAGAGATAATTTACCCCCTCGCAGGACCTGCCTGATAAACAACTGGAAACCAAGACAACTGTGACCAAGCTATATCTTCCCTGGTTGGACTAGAAGCATCTTGACAGCATGGCCACGTCTGCTGTTTCTTTGCATCCCTCAGAGTACAGCTAAACGGATGAGGAAGGAACAGGACGTGGGAAAACCTCTGGTCAGCACACCCATGAAAGCTCTGCTCATGTTTGGGGGCAGCGAAAATTTTGTCTTGTCTGATCCACTGCGCGAGGCTTCGGGATTTTTCCAGTTCTTTGATTGATTCCAAGGAATGTCCTTGATGGATGAGAAAGAATGACTAGGGCGAACCCATGCCTTTGCTTGGGGTCTTCAAAGAAAGGCTGGTCCAAAGAGCGAAGCAAAAGGACCCATTTTACAGACTGCAGATTTACCCCTGGGCCACTGGCTGAATGTCATCTTTCAGGTCGCCCCACCCCTTCCAGAGCCCCAGTACCACCGAGTCCTTCATCAACCCCTCCTTCCCCGCCATCCTTTTGCAGTTTCTCCTTCCATGAAAGTCCTGGGCTGTGGCACTGGCATTTGTAACCACACACTCGGCAGTTTAATTACAGGAAAGTATTTATGTCTTTTTCTCTAATGATTTAATAGTCTGTCTTCCCCACCAAATTGTAAAGCCCTCCAGGGCATGGAGGATTGTCAACTGAATCTGTTTCTCTGAGCTTCTTGGTGCCCTGGGAGCACTCAGTCCATCCTACGAGCTACCGCTGAGTGCAGGCTGCCCAGGAGGAGACCACGCTTTGCTCTTTGCTGCAGCCTCTCCGGGATGCTCAGAAGGCAGCCAGCCCGAAGTTGCTGGCTGGTTCCTATGATGACCCAGTGAGGCGAGAGGTAGAAGCTGGTCTTTTTTTACAGCCAAGGAAACTGAGGCCAAGGGAGGTTAACACATTGCCCCCAAGCACTAAGTAAGCAGCAAAGCCAGAGTTCAAACTTTGGTCTGTCTGAAAATCCTGTGCTCTTAAACCACCACAATACATAGCAAAACCGAAGTTAAACTGTGCATTTGCTTGGTAAGTAGTCCTATGGTGTTATTCAAACTTAGTGAACTGAGAAACCGAGTTAGGAGCTGCTGAAGAGGACCTGCTGGCATAGTGGCCGGCAGCTGGCACCGACCAGGAAGGTCTGGGGAGTGAGCATGAACTTGGGTAAAGAGCTGCAGGGCCAGAAGAGGGACCCAGAGGGGGTCTGGCGTCTCAGCCTCACATGCTCAGGTAAGCTCTGGCATCACTGCTTCGGCTCTGCTGGCTCTTCATCCTCTCCACTTGCTTGGCCCTAAGGCCAGGGTGACTTGGTGACATGCCCTGTTTTGGATCCTTCTTCCTTTCTTCCTTCCCTCTTGTTCATCTTCATGGAGCGCCCGGGGCGGTTTTAAGCTTTTGTTTTTTCTCTCTCTCCTGCACAGCGTGGCTGTGGCAAGACGTCCCTGGGCTGCGCAGTCAGAAAGCACCTAGTGCACTTCAAGGCCTGCAGATGTGCTGTCCTGGGCCAGGTGGCCACCAAGGGCTCCTCAAGTGGCAGCAGCACTGGTCTCTGAAGGGTTCAGGGGGGCTGGTGGGCTTGGCCCAGTTCCTTGGGGCAGCTCCAGAGGCCCTGGGGACAGAGAGAACACCATGGTCAGAGCCCAGGCGAAGGCCAGAGGGCTCTGCATTAAAGTCCCATCATTTCGCCCCACAGCCTGCCTGCTGTCTGCTTCTCCTTGGCCTTCAGACACAGCCCTTCAAGGTCCACGGCCAGTCCCGGTGTCTTAGAGCATCTAACCCAGTCCCCCTTCCATCTCCCCCTCCTCTGCCGGTCACGTCTAGCTATCCCAGGCCTGGCCCTGTGCTAAGCGCTTCCTGCAGATAAAATCTAGGACATCCAGTTAAATTCAAATTTCAGATAAATAACAAGTAATTTTTTTCAGTACAAGTTATGTCCCAAATATTGCTTGGGAGACACTTCACTTTAAAAAACAAGACAGGGGAGTTCCCATTGTGGCTCAGCAGGTTAAGAACCCAACATAGTATCCGTGAGGAAGGCAGGTTTGATCCCTGGCCTCATGCAGTTGGCTAAGAATCTGGCACTGCCACAAGCTGCAGGGTAGGTTGCAGATGTGGCTCAGATCGGGTATTGCTGGAGCTGAGGTACAGGCCTGTAGCTGTAGCTCTGATTCGACTCCTAGCCAGGGAAATTCCATATGCCGTAGCTACGGCCATAAAAAAAAAAGAAAGAAAGAAAAAAGAAAAGAAAAAGAAAAAGAAATAAAAACCTAAACAGAAAAACACTGTTTATCTGAAATTCAAATTTAACTGGTATACTGATATTTTTTTTTTTGCTTAAATCCAGCAGTCTTAGACCTTATTTCATTAATCCTCACAACTCTAGCCCATAGTTGCTATGGATATCAGTACTTACTATTAATACGACAGAAGGGGAAGCTCAGTACAGAGCTTGCAAACAGCAGAGTCAGGATTCAAATCCATGATTGGTGTGGGATGCAGGGATCTGTGTCCAAAGGCCAAGCTCCACCCACTCTGCTGGATGAAGCAATACGTCCTGATTAAGCTGAAGTCACTGACGTCAGTCTGAAGTCACTGAACTGCTCTCTGCCTCAGTTTCCCCATCTGTAAGTAGTGATCATTGCAGTGATCATTGCCGTGTCGGCGTCAGAGAGGTGAGAATTGAATGAGTTCATACATTAAGTCAGGACTTAGATACATGCCAGGCCCAGGAGCCATAGATGCTAATCAGACATGCCCCTGTAGGGAGTTCCCACCATGGCTCAGCAGCAACGAACCTGACTAGTATCCACAAGGACGCAGGTTCGATCCCTGGCCTCACTCAGTGGGCTAAGGGTCTGGCATTGCTGTGAGCTATGGTATAGGTTGCAGATTTGGCTCGGATCTGGTGTTGCTGTGGTTGTGGTGTAGGCTGGCAGCTATAGCTCCAATTCACCCCCTAGCCTGGGAACTTCCATATGCTGAGGGTGCAGCCTTAAAAAGACAGCAACAATAAAAAAGCCTTTTTAGGAGTTCCCTGGTGGCCTAGCGGGTTAAGTACCCAGCATTGTCACGGCTGTAGTTCAGGTCTCTGCCGTGGCGCTGGTTTGATCCCTGGCCTGGGAATTTCCACATGCTGTGAGAGTGGCCAAAAAAAGAAAAAAGAAAGAAAAGAAGTGCCTGTTTAAACCAAGATAATGATGACTCACCCACTGGTCCTTTCTTGGGATCCTCACAGCATCCCAGGGAGGCAGACTGGGCAGGCACTGCCCTCAGACTCCTTACACCTGAGGCACAGAGAAGTTGGGTTAGGTCCCCAGAGGTTGGGATGAGAGCTGGGATCAGAACCCCAGTGTACTGTTTCCTGGTCCAGTACTCACCTCCCTGTAAAACCATGAGCCAATATCTTTGTGGGACCAGAGGAGAAGGTACCAAAACAATTAAAAATCACTTCAGGTTAAGGATCTGGCATTGTCAGTGGCTTGGGTTACTACTATGGCTCAGGTTCATTCCCTGGCCTAGGAACGTCCCCCTGCCGTACACTCGGCCAAAAAACAAAAAACAAACAAACAAAAAAACATTATAGGAGTCCCCTGCCCTCAGTGAGGAGAAACAGGTTTTGATGGGCTGTGTGTATGGGGGGGGGTTCCCCCTTGGGGATGGGGTGTGTGTGTGTGTGTGTGTGTGTGTGTGTGTGTGTGTGTGTTTACAGAGCTAAAATTCAAAATATAAAGCAACTTATTGGGCTCCAACACGACCAATCAGAATGGACCCTGGCCCAGGGCTGGAGCAGGGTTCTAAATACCCCCTTCCTATGAACTAGGCATTAACTCTGTAATGACTAGATATTTGGGAGGCCAAGGCAAGTGGGGTCCCAGGTGAAGGGCATGGGTGGCAGCAGACCTCCAGGGAGCTTGGGGCAGTAGCTCTTTGCCAACAAAAACAGACATATTTTAATATTTTAACAGTCAGCACAGCCATATCCCTATGTGTTGGCGAAAATCGGACCCATTTATCAGGGTATTCACCTAACAGTCTGTCTCCACCCACTAAAAACAGAAAGGCTGAGGGGTGGTATGATTCGCTTAGCTGAATCCCTGTAAACTGTGGAACAGTATAGAAATCATAATGGCTGCAATGAAACAGTCAGATATGCAGGTGCCAATTCCTGCCTATCACAAGACGTCCTTGCCATCAAAGTCTCATAAAACAGTGTTAGCTTATATTATTGTGATTTCAACAAATCTAGAATAACTGTGCTATGCTGCCTCAAACAGAAAGACTAATTAGGAAAGCCATAGAAAGATCCCCAGACTGGACCCTGGGGCTCAGATGCTTGTCCAGTTTTGTCCCTGACTGTGAAAGATTTGGCAACCCAGTCTTTAATTTGGGATTTGTAGAATGAAAGAACTGTTATTGTTGTTGTTGTTTTAACTATACATGTCTCCTTTGGCTGCAAATGAAAACAACCAACTCAAACAGGCTTAAACCAAAACCTGGATTTAACAGCTCACATAACACAAAAGTTCACCAATTATATTGGCTTCAGGTACAGCTGGATCCAGGGGCTCAAACAAAGCTCCTATGACTTTTTGTTTTTTTCCTTACACTTTCATACTCAGGCATACTCACTCTATGTGGTGACTCTAAGAACTCCAGCCTGACATTATCTTTACAGCCAACAATTCTACTAGAAATAGACCTTCTCTACCTCAATAGTTTTAAAAAATTCTTATTGAACTCGTGTGGTCATGTGTGCATCCTAAATGAATCATTAAAATCAGAGGGTCAAAATAATATGTCCCTTGGACAGGCATGGGTTATATGTCCAGCTCTTGGGGTCAAGGGGTAGGTGGGCCCTGTCCCAAGGTCTGAAGGTATTGATTTCCCAAAGAAAAGTCAGGGTGCTATAAGCCAAAGAAGGGAGTAGGGATTCTGGGAAGGAGGAGTAGCAAGTGTCCACTACAGATGGCTTTCAGGTGACTTTCAGTTCTAAAAGTCTATGATTTTAGGAAATAAAATTTTCTGCTTTCTGTCCTTTGGTAACTTAAAAAGAAGAGTCCCTGGAAGAGAAGTGTTCTCTTTGGCTCCCTTCTGCTTCTTAATCCACCTATTTTAGCATTGTCACATGTCCCCTTGGGAAAAGAGCAAAATAGAGAGTTGACTTTGTAAAAAGTCAAAAAGCCACTCATCATTGGGATTTCTGGAAGACGTTCTGGCTCATTCTCTGCAAAGAATGGGTCTCCGTGAAAGCAACTCCCATACTGATCCTGATCAACAGGAGGGGTGCACGTTGTCAGCACCCACTGCCACCCGAGAAGCCACATTTTCACTGGGAAAACAACCTTCTACTTGTCTCCTTCCCCACAGCATTTACCCTGAAGAGTCCTCTGGTCCTTACATCAAGCTCCAGGCTGATTTGCATGCTGTAATGGTGATATGCATCACCTGGCACTAACCAGCTCCAAACACCAAACGGTGAACTTGTTTGAAAAGTGTGCCATTTTCAGAGCAACGGAACAAGGTAAAATGTTAATAAAGGGCAGTCCACTGGACAGAGGTTAAATGCTTTCATACTTCTCAACTAACCCAGAAACTTCCTTGAATTCTCATTAAAAAAAAAAAAAGTTATCTGTAATCTGATGTTTGACCACATGAAATGTTGCAATTTGAGAAATTAAGAAAAGGACTCAATTGAAAAGTGGCACCTGGTTCAGGTCACTGAGCTGCTCTTCAGTATTCGGTGTGCCTGGCTCCCTGCAAGGGAGAGCTCAGCAGAGGGACGGGAAACTAACTGTGTAGGGTTTGGGACTTGCTGTGGCCTCCCAAGGACCTTTTCCTCTCTGGGCTCCAGTCCACCAAGCCCATTCTGGGCCTTTCCTCCAAATCTCTGCACAGCTACACTGTTACCTTCCGCCCTCTGTTACCAACATGGGGAAATGCTGCTTTTTCCATCCTGGTTACTTTGTTTCCTTTCTTTCTGTCCCTGACTCATTTTCTCTTTCTCTCCTCTATTTCTACTCTTTTCTTCTTCTTCTTCTTTTTTTTTTTTGCCATTTCTTTGGGCCGCTTCTGTGGCATATGTAGGTTCCCAGGCTAGGGGTCGAATCAGAGCTGCAGCCGCCGGCCTACGCCAGAGCCACAGCAACTCGGGATCCGAGCCGCGTCTGCAACCTACACCACAGCTCACGGCAACGCCGGATCGTTAACCCACTGAGCAAGGGCAGGGACCGAACCCGCAACCTCATGGTTCCTAGTCGGATTCGTTAACCACTGCGCCACGACGGGAACTCCTACTCTTTTCTTCTATATTCTGTTTTCTTTTCTTCTTCAGTGGCAGTACAGATATTTCTAATAAACTATAGGAACAATTTTTAAAATAATGTAATGTTCAAATGGTTTTGTACAATGTGCAAAACCATGGACTCGTACACTTGGAATGAGTGAATTATTTGGCATAGAAGCTCTATCTCCATGAGGTTGTTTTAAAAAAGGAAAAAAAGGAGTTCCCATTGTGGTTCAGCAGAAATGAACCCGACAAGTATCCATGAGGATGCAAGTTTGAGCCCTGGCCTCGTTCAGTGGGTTAAGTATCCAGCATTGCTGTGAGCTGTGGTGTAGGTCACAGATGCAGCTCAGATCTGGTGTTGCTGTGGCTGTGGCATAGACTGGTAGCTGTAGCTCCGATTCAACCCCTAGCCTGGGAACCTCCATATGCCGCGAGAGCAGCCCAAGAAATGACAAAAAAAAAAGTAAATAAAAAAATAAAATTTTGAAAAGAAAAGGTAGTTACTACAATCTGGTGGGTTAGCGGTTGAAGCTGCATTTACATAGCACTGTTTTGGTCTTTTAGTTTTTTGGAGTTTTTGGCCACACCAGTGTCATGAGGAAGGTTCTCGGGCCAGGGATCGCGCCTGTGCCACAGCAGTAACCAGAACTACAGCAATGACAACCCTGGATCCTTAACACACTAAGCCACCAGGGAAACTCCTACACAGCAATGTTCATAACCCAAATGGAGATTGAATTGTACACAAACTCAGTTTGGAACCACAACCCTTCCTCCTTCCTTCCAAAGGCTAAAATGGCAGGTGAGTTTGAGGTTACGGCCAAAATTGGGGAATCCGTGTGCAGAGTACATTTACGTGGGTGGCAAACTTTCCACCACCACATAAAGTCCCATCTTCCAGGCATTTGGAATCTCAGAGGTTAAATGCAAGTAATGAGGGCTTCCCTTCATTACAGCAGGCAGATAGTTAGACAGGAGCAGAGAAAGGGTGCACTGGGCCAAATGGCAGGAAACCACACATCATGCAAACAGTGGGGTCCATGCATGGGTAAAGAAAAGCCAGAAGCTCCAGACTGATGGGAAACCACGCCTTGGGGGTGATAAGTGCCCTGGGGGCAGACAAAGAAAGGTGGAAAAGAGCACGAATCGCCAATGTCTGGATGTCACCTGTTGCTCATTATGCCATTATTATAATAAAATTAGTTATGCAGATAA
The DNA here is from genome assembly GCF_016906955.1 of Phacochoerus africanus. NCBI lineage: Eukaryota > Metazoa > Chordata > Mammalia > Artiodactyla > Suidae > Phacochoerus > Phacochoerus africanus. The sequence continues at coordinate 123,624,513 of NC_062558.1, forward strand.
GAAGTACCCATCATACACCCATGCCATGACACTTGCGATAAAACTAAATAAAGACAAAAGGCCCTCCTCCCTTTGGGAAGGTGAAGCTTGGATGAAAATTAAAGACTATGACCCCCAAGCCCCACCTTCCCAGTGAATATCCTGCCCATAAAAATTAGATGCTCTGTATAACCAGTGTGCCAAGCAGGGCAGCTAGTTGATTTTCCATCTCTCATTTCTGAATTCTTTCTGCGACAAGACAAGAACCCAACCTTTGGGAACACCTTTCCCCGAACCACCTGGTTAAAAGGTATGTGACTCATGTTTGTCCAGGAAAACTTGCTTTTATCTCTCTTTTCCTCACTGATGTCACTTCCTCCTTCTCTCCATTTCTCAGAGGTGGCTCTGGGGTTTGGCAACCGGAACATAGCAATTTACAGGGAAGTCGTACAGCGTCTCTTGTTTGGCCAGACTCAGCACGAAATCTCGGGGGGCTCCCCTCTGCTACCCCAGCCCTCCACACACCACCTGCCCCAACTCACACACTCTCAGCTCCATAGGAAATTCACCACTTTATGGCCTCACGTAAAAGTGCCATTCTGAATCAACACAAAAGCCATCAAATGCTCTTGAGCTCTTGGTCTTAAATATCAGTCATGCTTCATCGAAGGCCTACGGGACCTTCCTTGCCTGATATCATCATATAAAAAGTGAGGGCCTTAGGGGCATCTTAATGAGGTGATAATGAGGAAAAAACGTTCTGGTTTGAGTGGGCCTGGTATTCACTCTAACTTTCAAAGTAGGTTTACTCTTATATCCGACTCCTAGCTGTACAGTATTGAGAAAAAAGAGGTAGGAGAAAAATGAAGATGATACCGTGGGGGGGGGGGGTGTGCTTGTGTGTGCTCGCCTGCATGTGCACAGTGTTTTGAATTTGGTTTCTTAGTCTCCCTTTCTGCTCTCGAAGGCCTGCCCGTAATATAGGAGGCTTTTCCTTTCTATGTGGATTAGACAAGTCCTAAAGCAGAGAGCTTCCTTCTCCAACATCCAGAGCTCTTTATGTTCCCTTCTCGCCATGGATGCTGCCTTCCTTGCTGTATTACACTGTTGTTGTTTTTGCTTTGCTTTCTGAGACGCCCTTTGTTACTTTTGAAGACCTGCCATTATTTCAAAACGTTTTCTCTTTATGTGATCCATTATGGAGCAATAGGGCACGGCGCTTCCTACTTTGCCATACAGATGAGCTTTATGCTCCCTTCCTCCTTTCTTTTCAGACACTTGGAATAGCCAAGTAGTTGAGAAAATTCTTTGAAATGAGAAGCGACAAACTCTGTCCTTGACGGAGCAATTTAACCTCTTTGAGGAAAAAAAAAAAAAAGACTGTCTAGAAACGTAGATGGCATTGTGGTTGCTGTTGAATAAGAACAGGATTGGAGTGAAATCATTCATTCACTCATTTGTAACCTAAATGTTCCCAGGGGAGCATGAGAGGTCTTATTTATATTTAGGCCCTGAGTCTTCTATTTGCTCTGGTCCTTCACCTGATTTACTAACAGGATTCCAGAGACTTTTTAAAAAGTGAGTTTCCTTTTCAAAAGAAGTCCAAGGGTTTCTTAGTCATGCCCATGAATCAGTCCTCATTTTTGTTCCTTTGCTGCCATTGCCAATTAAATCAGTCCACAATCAATCATCCATCCATCTATCCATCCATCCATCTGTCCATTCATTCAACAAACATTAATTAAGCACTTAGTATGAGCTAGATGTTCAGCTAGGTGACGACCTAGAGATATAGTGATAAGTGTGGATATCTGCCCTCTTGAAAGCATACAGTCTTGTGAGGCACATAGACACAGAAACAGACAATTACAGCACAGTGTCAGGTCCAGGGCAGAGCTGTTGGGAGCACACAAAAAAAAGGGATGCTGGCCAGATGGACTCAGAGAAAGTAGCCCTAAGGAAATGCTATCTAAGCTGAGACCTAAATGATAAGAAGAATTAAGAAGGGGAATGAGACAATTTTCAGAAACAAAACAAAACAAAACAAAATAGTTGCCCTCACTACTCTACTGGGCAAAGCAGTACATCTTGCTGAATCCTGAGCTTTTTAAATAATGATGGATTTTCCCATAAAAAGAACATGGATTTGGAGACCCCATCCAAATCTAAGCAGTGTCTTAGGACAATTTGTTTAAACTATTCTTGGCCCCATTTGTAATATGCACAAGATAATAATTCCTAGCCTACAGTATTATTGGGATGATTAAATGTGCCATAGCAGAACACCTAGCCCATGGGAGTTCTTTACAAATGGTAGATTTTATTGCTTTGAGAAACTCAAAAACATATCAAGGTTCTCAAAGGCAGAGGTGGGGGTAGGATGAGCCTTCCTGGGAAAGTTAAAAAAAAAAAAAAGTAAGGACAAATAAACAAACACACCCAAGCTTCATCCCAGGAGACTCTGAGTCACTAGGTCTGGGGTGGGGCTCTAGCATCTGGATTTTTCTACAAGCTCTATAGGTGATGCTGATATTAGCCACGGTTGTGAATCGCTGCCTGTTTTCATGCATGTAGCTGCCACGCTAAGTACATGAAAACCACAACTGAGAACCTAAGTAACCATGATTTAAAGTAACTATCAAACAGAGTTGAAACAGCACACGGATGTTCCATAAGCACCCTCCCTGGGTAACTGAGAAGGGACTTATGAACCAGTGAAAGTGGAGCTGCAAAATTTCTCAGGCTCTTAGAAATGATGTCTGTAAAACTGTCTGGCTTGAGTCAGAGTGGAATTTAGCTGTCATATTTCTCTTGACTGACCACCATAACCCTTTGGTAATTGATCTAGTAAATTAGTAACTCATATCATTCAGCAGCTTAAGCTTTCTAGAGTTCACAATTGCTTGCAGAAAATAGCCATCTGGCAGTAGCATTTTTAGCATAGCTAGTAAAGAAGAATTCAGACAGGCATTTGCTCATGAAAAGTCTCAGTATTTCAATCCCCAGTCTGAAATTTCAAATGTTCAGGGTGAAAATCTTTTTTTTTTCCTTTTTTTTTTACGGCCATACCCACAACATATGGAAGTTTCCGGGCCAGGGGTTGAATCTGAGCTATAGCTGTGACCTACCCTGCAGCTGTGGCAACACCAAATCCTTTAACCCGCTGCACCAGGCTGGAGATCGATCCCTTGCCTCTGCAGCAACCTGAGGCCCTGTAATTGGATTCTTAACCCACTGTGCCACAGCAGGAACTCCAGGATGAGATTCTTAAGGGTATATTTGTAAATGTTCTCTGCTGGCTGTTTGCCTCCCATTCACTCTGTCCGTGGAAGTCAGTACAATGCAATATGGATAATGTTCAGATTTGCTGAGAGCTTGGGAACCATCACTATCTACAAGTTGCTGGAAAATTCTCAGGTATTGATCAAGCTTTGGTCTCTAGAGGTGGTCTTATTGCACTGGAGATAGAATAAGAGGAGAGTACATATTCTTGACTTGGCCTGAATCAATCCAGAAAATAATCAGCCTAATATCCAGCTCTCTCTATGATACAAGGCACCTGCCTGGGAACCATCCTGGGGAGATTAGGAAACATGCAGATTCCTGGGCACCATCCCAATCTTACTGAATCTGAATTTCTGAGGATAAGGGTCAAAACTTGCTAATGATGTTTAAAGTCACAACCACGTTATGAGAAGTGAAAACCTCTTTCTCTCTCTCTCTCTCTTTTTTTTTTTTTTTTTTTTTTTTTAGGCTGAGCCCATGTCACGCAGTAATTCCCTGGGCCAGGGCTCGAACCCTCACCACAGCAGTGCCCTCACCAGATCCTTTTTGGGAACCCCCCAAAAAGCTCTTTTTATTACACCCTTATTTTGCCACAAATGCAGAAGTACACTTCTGTGTTTATATTCAGAAAAAAACAAAAAAAAACTGCATGTTAAGAGCATATGAGACCTGGAATTACCCATTTCTGCCCCTATTCCTTTGCTAATTCCCATGGTGACATCCCATTTGCTTCTTGGACTTCACTTTCCTTTTCCATAAATGATACTGGTAAGTATCATAATTAAAGAGGGAGTTATAATTCTCATCCTCCTTACCTTAAAGACCAAATGAGAAAATGGACATAACAATTCTTTGAAAACTCAAAGTACAAAGTTCTATCATTATATTATACATGAAGGATCTCTAGTTCCAAGATGCCCAGCTAATGATTTTCCTGGCCAAATGCTAATCAGCCTTCTTAATTGGGCTGTTTTTATTTTTATTCAAAAGCAGGAAGATACTTCCCTATACCACGAGCCATCTTGCCCTAAGCATAAATAAGATGGTTCAAATGTTGCAAAAAACATACAGGGATCGCTAAAGACCTTAACATATCCATCCAGAATTGTGTAATTCATATCTAGAGCAACTCAGGGGAAGGGGGGTGCTCCAGTGAATATATTCCCCAAAGCCTATTATGATATCCACATCCAGGAAGCTGCTTAAGCCAGAGCTTTCTCAATCCAAAGCCATATCTACTCTCTTTGACAGCTTGCCTGTTGAATTTTGTTTTTTTGGTTTTTTCTGTCTCTGGCAAATATCTGACTATAGAACAAGCCAGCGTGATGCATTTTGTGACAGATCTTTCCTTCCTAATATTCGAATCTCTCAGGCCCCAGACATGAGTCCTCTACAAGAGGAGGAAAGACTGTCTAAAATTTAATTGATATATTAAGAGCCCTCTTTTATCTGCCTTCAATTACCCATCTGAGGTTTCAGTCTAAGAAAGGAGGCTGGCTCCCTCTCAAGCTGCGTTCCTTGACGTGTTCTCGAGTTTGCGAGGGGATTGATGGAGATGGAGTCACGCCTGAAATAGTCCTGTGTACGGCTGTTCGTATTTAGTCCCCTGCGATCGTCTCCAGTTCCCTTTCTCTGGCATCTCCCTCCAGGTGCCTGTCCAATGTTTTGCTTTGGATAGGTCTGTTTTCCAGGCCCAGGAGAAGTAACCCCAGATGGCAGAACTCTTCAAAGCCCCTAACCAGCCCTGGAAGGAAAGGAGGGAAGGCTGGTGGAAAAGGAAGAGAAAGGAAAGAGGGAAGCGTTTCCTTAGTCTAGACTCTTCGGAAGATGATGTGATTGCCTAGACTAAAAAGAGCCCTTATGTTCCTTCCGCTCATCCCCTCGGTCACCCATTGCATTCATTTGGTAAAGGTGGCAGTGGGGTGGGGGTGGGGAGGTTGCTCTGGGCTCTCCATGAGGAGAGCCACACCGCCACAGCCTGGGTTCGCAGCCACGGTATTTACAAGCTGGGGAAGTTTTCCTCTGGCTTTGCTGGGGAGACAAAGGACTAGAAGACAAGCCTGCTAAAGCAACAGGGGAAGAAACTCCAGTTCCACTGGCACCTGGTCCCCATACCTTTGAGGACAGGGGAGGCCCTCAGAGCTCCTAACCATGGGCTTAGAAAGGAAAAACGTGGGGTCGTTTGATCCAGCTCAGAGCTGTATTCTACCAGGAATGAGAAGGTGGCTTCCAGGGAGTTAACCCTTTTGTTCACAAGTTTGGGAGGCAAGACCTTCAAGGCACGGAGAGAACACATTATACGAACTTGAAAGCAATGCTGCTGATGACAATGGTGATGAAAAAAAAGTCCCCATTTCCTGAGCCCTTACCATGCGGCAGGCACCGTGCTAAGTGCTTTCTCTATATGACGTCATGGCATCCTCACAGCAGCAGTCTGAGGTAGATATAATTACTATCTGCATTTTATAGATAAGGAAATTGAGGGTCAGAAAAGCTAAGAATTTTGTTCAAAGTCAGATAACTCATAGGTAATAGATGACTCAAAGTCAGATGACTCATAGCTGGGTCAGTGTCTGTTTATCCTCTTTCTCAATTCCTTGGTCCACAGGGACTATAAAATGAAATGTGCTCCCTTCAGAGTCCCCATTTTGGCTCAGCAGGTTAAGAACACGGCATCATGTCCGTGAGGACGAAGGTTCGATCCCTGGTCTTGCTCAGTAGGTTAAGGATCTGGCGTTGCACAAGCTGCGCTGTAGGTCGCAGATGCAGCTCAAATCTAGAGTTTCTGTGGCTGTGGTGTAGGCTGGCTGCTGCAGCTCTGATTCAACCCCTAGCCTGGAAACTCCCATATGTCATGGGAGCAGTCCTAAAAAGAAAAAAACTAGATTAAAAATGTTTTAAAATGTGTTCCTTTGTACTTAAAGCTTCCCCTGTGGCTCCTACTCCATGTTCTTCTGTGTCAGATTATCTGGGAGTTTTCTGCATGGTGTAAATTGTACCTCTGGTCAGATTAGACATTTTCCCCTTGGAGATACTTTGGTTTCAGTTAATCATTGGGCAAGGCAGACGCAAAGGAAATATGACCTTGAGGATTCTCTGGCCAGCATCCCAAGGACTAGCTAATTTCACCCTTAAAGACCCCAAAACCCAAGATCCCAGTAGGGTGAGCACAGACAGTGAGTGACAGGGACAAAAGAACAGACAGGACAAAGGAGACACCAAGTTAATCCATAAGAACCAGGGAGAAAGCAGGGGTTTTTCTGAGTACCTGCAAAACATCTTTTCAGATTCTTCAGTGGTGACTGAGTTTTCCTTTCATAGCAAAGTCCGGTGAACCAGGCTGGGAACAGAGGTGCAAAATGCCTCCATAGGTCAAGAAAAACCCTACAGAAACCCAAAACTAAACCCATGACAACTGATGAGTTTGTAGGGAGTTGTGGAACATGGCACGACTCTAGAATAAATGCCTTACTTTCTTTGAAAAGACACAGTGTCCACCTGCATTGGGATAAGATTTCAGTGTTCCAGCCTATCTGATATGGAAGGCTGTGTTTGCACCCTAAGCATCTGGAACTGAGCACACACCCATTAAATGTGTGTGGTTAAATGAAGAACACTGCACCTACTTCTGGCAGGGACCAAGCTCGGGAGGTAGCAGAGCAGCCCAGGAGCACATAGGAGTGGCAGTGGGCAGGCGGCAATGGCCAGGTCACCGATGAGGCAGGCAGAGAAGGACTAAGTGGATGGTCTCAATTGGAAAGTCCAACAGCGCACAAAGAAGCGGCAGGCAGGGACCAGAAGTCTAGAGGATGATCCAGATCGTGAGCTGGAGGTGAAAACAGAGAGAAAGCCAGGGATGGTGCTCAACTATCAAGAAAGTGGAAAGAGTCTAAGCTTTGGAAGTAGACAATCAGTGATTGATTGTCTGCTACTTACTGGCTTGAGCTTCTGATTAGTGATTCCTATTTACAGCGTAGCCAACCTAGGTTGCTTATTGCTGTGTAACAAATTTAGTGGTTTAAAACAACAGGCAGGAGTTCCCGTCATCGTGGCGCAGCAGAAACGAATCCGACTAGGAACCATGAGGTTGCAGGTTCGATCCCCGGCCTTGCTCAGTGGGTCAGGGATCCGGCATTGCCATGAGCTGTGGTGTAGGTCACAGACTCGGCTCGGATCTGGTGTTGCTGTGGCTCTGGTATTGGCTGGCAGCAACAGCTCTGATTAGACCCCTGGCCTGGGAACCTCCATATGCCGCAGGTTCGGCCCTCAAAAGACAAAAACCAAAACAAAAAAAAAACCGAGGCATTAAAAAAAAAAAAAAAAAGCCATGTTATTATATCTTGCAATTCTAGGCAGGGCTTGGCCAGACAATTCCATTCCATGTGGCATCAGTGGAGTTCACTTAGTGGTATCCAGCCGGCTGGTAGGATGTTGTGTAGGGTTTCAATGTCTGGAGCCTTAGCAAGGACGACTGGCAGCCTCCGGTCATCTGGGACTGTCAACCAGAGCATCTATTCCGGGTCTTCCAGCATAGAGGTCTAAGGACAGCTGAGCTTCTTACATAGCTCCAGTGAACAAGGAGAAAGCTGCACAGCTTTTTGTGGCTGAGCTTGTCACCGTACTCTATTGGCTAAAGTACTCACACCTCCACCCAGACCCTAAAGAAGCACACATAGATCCCACTACTTTTTTTGGTAATAATCCTTTTTATTTAAGAGAAAACTGAAATGTTTTATCATTTATGAATATATTTTCATAAATTATTGTTAAGCTTGGTGATTGTGAAACTTTATGGATTAGATATAAGCAAAAAGATGACATAAGCACAACTCCATCTCTTGATGGGAAAAGCATTAAAGAATTTGCAGCCATGTTTTAAAATTGATACAGTACCTCATGGCAAAGATGAAATGGAAAGCAGAGTTCCCACTGTGGTGCAACAGGATCGATGGTTTCTGCAGCAGCAGGGGCATGGGTTTGATTCCTGGCTGGGAGCACTGAGTTAAGGATCCCTGGCCCAGGAACTCCATATGCCACAGGGTGGCCCAGAAGGCAAAAAAAAAAAAAAAAAAAAAAAAAGATAAAATAGAAAGCCTTTAGCACAATGTCTAGCACACAGCAGGTGCTTATAATGTTAGTGTCTCTTCCTCATCTTTTACTCATAGGAAGAAGAAAACTCTAAGAATATGAGCTGGGATTTCACAAAAAGAAGACCTGTATCAATTAGAATGTTTTAGTCACAAACAATAGAAAATGTACATAAAGTGCCTTAATAAGATAATGTACTATATCTTATATGACAAACTGGACTGGAATTAGAATGATTCTTCAAGGAAGCAGATTAGCTCCTTCTTTTCATTTTATTATCCTCAGCTCATTAGCATAGAGTCCCAAGATGGCTGCTACAGTTCGAGAGTCTTCAGAAAATGAGAATGTCCACTAAGCATCCATGTGACTCCAAGGGTTACCTCTTTACTCTTCTTCTTGAGCAAGGAAAACTTTCTAAGAGACTCTCCAGCAGACTTCCTTTCATATGTCATTGGTTTGAGTTGGCAAGAAGGATGAGCCCACCATGACTGGATTGGATCAATCCCACATCAAAGCCTTGGGGAGGAATCCAACCTTCCTGGAAGCTTGTGATCACCTGAGCAAGGGGAATAAAATCAGGATGCTCTAAGCCAGACAGAGGGGAGAGAATGGCATTGAGTGGATGGCCAAGGGTGCCTTTCACAGTCCACCAAATGGTTTATTCGCCACATCCTTTGCTCTGTACCTGGCCTTACCTCACTGGTCACAGCCCACTTCTTGACCATGTTCTTGGTGGGCATTGGAGGTCATTCTCTTGGAGATCAGGTGATGGGGAACAGAGAATGGAAGGAAGAGGATGCAAAAATAAGAGCAGAATCTAGGAGTTCCCACTGTGGCTCAGTTGTTACCAACCCAACTAGTATCCATGAGGACGTGGGTTCAATCCCTGATCTCCATCAGTGGGTTAACAATCCAGTGTTGGGAGTTCCCGTCGTGGCGCAGTGGTTAACGAATCCGACTAGGAACCACGAGGTTGCGGGTTCGGTCCCTGCCCTTGCTCAGTGGGTTAACGATCCGGTGTTGCCGTGAGCTGTGGTGTAGGTCGAAGACGCGGCTCGGATCCCGAGTTGCTGTGGCTCTGGCGTAGGCCGGTGGCTACAGCTCCGATTCAACCCCTAGCCTGGGAACCTCCATATGCCGCGGGAGCGGCCCAAGAAATAGCAACAACAACAACAACAACAATAACAACAACAACAACAACAACAAAAAAGAGACAAAAAAAAAGAATCCAGTGTTGTTTTTGCCATGAGCTGTGGTATGGGTGATAGACGTGGCTTGGATCTGGCATTGCTATGGCTGTGGTGTAGGCGAGTAGCTGCAACTCCAATTTGACCCCTAGCCTGGGAACTTCCATATGCATCTAAATCCATTGGGTCATTGAGGCATTGGGTCAACACCAAGCCACTAGAGTGGAGGGGCTTGAAAAGGCAAAAGGATGAGATTTTAGTGTGATTTTTACTTTCAGCCATTTTTATTCTGGATTATGTTAGGACCAGAATTAGTATGTTGAGCCCAGAAGTGTGAGAAATTATCTCCATTTCCATAAAAGAGAAATATTGAAGAACAGGAAAGCTGATTTTTCTGGTACCATTTTCTCCTTGGACAGGGACCCTGAATCAATGGACAGCAGCTATTGGACATCTCTCGGGAGCCTCTGAACTTAAGGGGTAGGAATCATGTCCACTGGTCCCTTTACCTGCTTCCCCATAGCTCCTAGACTAAGGACCAAAATCCCTATAAAGCTTCATACCCCTTATGTGGTCTAACCAGTGCCCCTGAGTGTGGTTGTGCAGCTGTGCCCTGGATGAGCACACTCAGCTGAGAGGTGAGTGAGGGCTGAACCCCAACCCTTGCTTCAGTTGCAAGCCAAGAGCCCCCAGGTTGTGGTTGCCTTGAGGGGGCACTTTTTCTGGAGTCATCGGGCTGGACTGGATCTAGCCTCTGCCCCGTTTTCCATTCTCAGTTCATAGTGTAGCACTCCAAAGTGTCTTGTGCTCTTTTCTTCTCATAGTACCCCATCCCCAACCATTAAGTATTGGGGTGGTTGTATGTACAGAACAAACCACCCCAATACTTAATGGTTTAAAATGATGATGAAAAATAAAATAAAATAATATGATGACAATAGGAGTTCCTGTTGTGGCTCAGTGGATTAAGAACCCAACTAGTGTCCATGACAATGCAGGTTTGATCCTTGGTTTCACTCAGGCTCAGTGGGTTAAGGATCTGGCATTGCTGCAAGCTGTGGCATAGGTGGCTGAGGTGCTTGGATTTGGTGTTGCTGTGGCTGTGGTGTAGGCCTGCAGCTTTAGCTCCGATTTGACCCCTAGCCAGGGAACTTCCATATGCCTTGAGTATGGGTCTGAGAAAAAAAAGCCAAGGAGTTCCTGTCATGGCTCAGTGGTTAATGAATCTGACTAGGAACTATGAGGTTGTGGGTTCGATCCCTGGCCCTGTTCAGTGGGTTAAGAATCCGGCATTGCCGTGAGCTGTGGTGTGGGTCCCAGACGCGGCTCGGATCCTGTGTTGCTGTGGCTCTGGTGTAGGCAGGCAATGAAACCTCCAATTAGACCCCTAGCCTGAGAACCGCCATATGCTGCAGGTTCAGCCCTAGAAAAGACAAAAAGACCAAAATAAATAAATAAATTAATTAAATTAAAAACAAAGAAACAAACAAAACAAAACAAACAAAGTGATGACAGTATTTATCTTGCTCACAATTTGGGCTCCACTTGGCATCAGCGGCTGCAGCTCAAAGGCCAGGGCTGGAATCATCCAAAGATTAGTTCACTCCTGTGTCTGGAGGGTGATGACCTTTGCCGGCTAGAACTTCTCACTAGGCTGCATGACTGCCTAACAGTATGGAGGCTGCATTCCAAGGGGACCAGGTGGAAGATTTTTAGATTCAGTCTTGGAAGTCATATGGCATTACCTCTGCTGTAGTCACAGATCCATTGAGGTTTCAAAAGGAGGACACAAAGACCCCACCTCTCGATGGATGAGTAATCAGGTTCACCTTGAAAGGAGAGCTGCGTGGTGTCCCATAGTAGTGCAGTCATCATTGGAAAAGACCACCTGCCACGCACACCTGATCTCCCTCGGGGGCCACAAGACCTTTGCACACTCTGTTTCCTCTACCTGCGACATTCCTTATCTTCTTCCCCTGATTAAGGCCTATTCATCCCTCTTATTTCAGCTGAGTCATCATTTCTTCAGGGAAGCCTTCCTGAGCTCCCTGACAGGGTCAGTTCCCCTTAGTTTATGACTTCTGATTCTTGTCACAGTTGTGATTTACATATGCATACAATATGCTGTGTAATTCCTATCACAGTTATATTTTATGTATGTGTGTATAAATACATGCATGTGATTACATATGTGCACACATAGATACATATATGTATAGACAGACAGACATACACACACCCACCCCCCAATGTCTGTCCCTCATTTAGATGATAAGTCTCACACAAAGGGGAATTGCAGAGTGCATTATTTGGTTTTGCCCATCACTCTGTCTTCAGTACCAGGTATAAGGACTAGATACAGTACATGCTCATATATTTATTGAATGAAAAAAAAGGGCATGAAGGCCAAGGCTGGATTTTCGAGTCCTTTGTGCTGGGCTATGATTTTCTTTCTTTTTTTTTTGTCTTTTGTCTTTTGTCTTTTTTGTTGTTGTTGTTGCTGTTTCTTGGGCCGCTCCCGCGGCATATGGAGGTTCCCAGGCTAGGGGTTGAATCGGAGCTGTAGCCACCGGCCTACGCCAGAGCCACAGCAACGCGGGATCCGAGCCGCGTCTGCAACCTACACCACAGCTCACGGCAACGCCTGATCGTTAACCCACTGAGCAAGGGCAGGGACCGAACCCGCAACCTCATGGTTCCTAGTCGGATTCGTTAACCACTGCGCCACGACGGGAACTCCCCTGGGCTATGATTTTCTGTTGGCTGTATTGCTCCTGGGGCATTAGCCCAGGCAAGAGGAAAGATTCAGAAAAAGATGCTTTTGAGCTCCATGCTTAGCTCAACTTTGGGGGCCACGTCCGTGTTAATCTCTACAGAATGAGTCCCCTCTGCCTGGCTCCCGCAGACCTGCTTGCAAATGCTGATGAGTTTGTCTCCTTGGTCTCCACGGAGCAGCCAGGCAGTTCCAGTCTTCCAAAGGAAATTATGGGAGAATTGGAATACAGGGCAAAATACAGGACTAAGGAATGACTTCCGGGTGAGAGCCAGCCCTGCCTCCAGTTCCTTTGTCAGTTATAGGTAGGAGAGACTTCCAACCTGTTCTGACTTTGCACCAGGATTAACCAAACCTGCTCTGCCAGGATGCACATGGGTTCTCTACCAGGCAAAGATGTTCAGGTTCGGGAAGCTTAAGCCCTAATTAAGGAGGAGGGGAACATGGGACAGTCTGAGGTGGAGATGGGAAGAGATTCCAGGAATGACATGGAGAAAGAAAGAAAAAAAAAAAAAAACAGCTTAATCACCAGTTTTGTTGTGACCTTAAAACTCTATTACACATGTGTCCACAGCATGAGGAAGACTGACAGATGTCTCTGCAAGAAGCAATAGAGACACAACCCACATGTGGAGAGACGTGTCGAAGAGTAGAAACACGATTCCTCTACACCTGCTCTAGGGAGAAACCTGGGAGCCCAGGCTCACCACTCATCCATTCTTGTACCCCAGTTTCCGGAACCCTAAAATCATACAGGTCTTGTCCCATCCATCCCAGGCAAAATCTGTGCACCTGGAAGGAAGAGAAGTCCAAAAATATGAACTAACACCTAAGGCACTGAGCGGTACCTTATCCCTTTGTGTGATTATCCTCTCTGGGCATTAGGGGAAAGGTATGGACACCTTCTTAGAGCCCAGTGCCCAGGCCAGGGATCAAAACCACACCACACACTAACAATGCTGGATCCTTAACCCCTAGGCCACCAGGAGAACTCCAGGGTCCATATTTTAAAAAATTGATTAAATAAAAGATATCCAATTAAGAGTACCTACTGTGGCACAACAGGATCAGCGGAATCTCTGCAGTAAGTACCAGGACACAGATTTGATTCCCTGCCTAGCACAGTGGGTTAAAGGATCTGATGTTGCTGCAGCTTCGGCTTGGATCTGATCCCTGGCCCGGGAACTCCATATACCATGAGGCAGCTTAAAAAAGAAAAGAAAAGAAAAGGAAATAAAAGGAAAGAAAAGAAAAGAAAAGAAAAGAAAAGGAAGGGAAGGGAAGGGAAGAGAAAGGAAAGGAAAGGAAAGGAAAGGAAAGGAAAGGAAAAGATATCAGATTGATTGCAGATTGTAATAGGGGTAAGATTTACCCTCCTGCCTGAAACAATGAAAAAGCCAGACAACGGATATGAAGCAATAGTTCTCAAAACACTGGCTATCTGGGAGTTCCCGTCGTGGCGCAGTGGTTAACGAATCTGACTAGGAACCATGAGGTTGCGGGTTTGATCCCTGGCCTTGCTCAGTGGGTTAAGGATCTGGTGTTGCCGTGAGCTGTGGCTTAGGTTGCAGACACAGCTCTGATCTGGTGTTGCTGTGGCTCTGGCGTAGGCCAGAGGCTAAAGCTCCAATTGGACCCCTAGCCTGGGAACCTCCATATGCCATGGAAGCGGCCCTAGAAAAGAAAAAAAAAAAAAAATGGCTATCTGGCAGCAAAAGACAACAATCCTTGAGAAATGGGAGACAAACTAGGTGAGCACGCCAATCTTGCCCTTCTTACTACCTGGAGAGTTTCCAAACCACGTGGAAACTCTGAGTCAAGGAGAAGAAGCTGTTAGAAGGGGAGACCAAAGTGGTTGGGATTTGCGAAGCAGAACACCAAAGAGGAGAAAGCTGCACAAAGGGAGAATTCTGGAAACCTACAGCAGTCTCCCTTGAGCCTTCAGCTGAGTGCTGATGAGCATGTGTGTGAGGAACCTGCATAAGGCCAGGACAGGTTAGAGGGAACAATTCTAAGAGTTCAACAGGATCAGGAATAGTTCCTCTTCTCATTGACCAGCTTAGAAAAACCTCATAATCCACATGGCATCCGGTAGGGTACTCAGACTGGTTTATCTCAATAGATGTGAACATTTAGCTCCAAACTAAACACTGCTCTGCTCTCACTCAACAAAGCTTAAAAACAAGATGGAAAAAAATCAAAGCGATTTCAACTAATTAAACCATGTCCCAGAGCAAAGCTCAAATGTATTTGGAATATTTATAAGAATGGAAAAGGGAGTTCCCACTGTGGCTTAGTGCATTAAGGACACAACGTTGTCTCTGTGAGGATGCAGGTTTGATCCCTGGCCTTTCTCAGTGGATTAAGGATCCAGCTTTGCTGCCAGTTGCCACAAAGTTCACAGATGGGGCTTGGATCCTGGGTTGCTATGGCTATGGTGTAAGCCTGCAGCTCCAATTCAACCCCTAGTCCAGGAACTCTCATGTGCCACAAGTGTGGCTGCAAAAAGAAAAAAAAAAAAAAAGGATTCAAAAATATCCAGCATCCAAAAAAGTGAAATTCACAGCGTCTTGCATGTGATAAAAGGTTATCAGACATGCAAAGAAGTAGGAAATTATAATTTGTAATAAGTATGAAGATCAGTTAATCAAATCTGATTCAGAAAGCTACCAATGATAACATTAGTAGACAGGGACATTAAAACAAGAAGATGTTATATTTAAGAAGATATAGAAAAGGTTGAGCATATCAAGTAAGGATATCAAAGACAGATATTTTTTGGAGTTCCCTGACGGCCTAGCAGGTTAAGGATTCAGCCTTGTCACTGCTGTGGCTCGGGTCACTGCTACAGCACAGGTTTGATCCCTGGCCCAGGAACTTCTGCATGCTATGGGTGTGACCAAAAAATATATAAAAAATAAAAAAATAAAGTGAGGTCAACAATGCAAATGTTTTAAAAAGATAGCTATTTTTAAGACCCCATTAGAAATTCTAGAGTTGAAAACTATAATATCTGAGATGAAAAGTACAGTAGATGGGATTAATAGTAGATTACACACTGCAGAACAATGCTTAGTGGACTCGCAAATGTACTAATATCGCAAATGTACTAATAAAAACTATCCAAAATAAAACACAAGGAGAAAAATATCTTTAAAAATAAACAAATCAACTACAATAGAAAAAAATAACATCTTAAAAACAAAAATTAAAAAAAAAAAAGAAATTCCCAGATGGTAGCAAAAAAAAAAAAAAAGGTAAAGCATCATTGAGCTATGGGACAACTTCAAGCAGCCAAAAAAATACGTACTTGGGATCCTCAAAGGATAAAATATTTGAAGAAATAATGATCCAAAACTTTGCAAATCTGATTTTAAATATACAAACCCAAAGATCCAAGAAGCTCAACAAATCCCAAGCACAGGAGACATGAATAAAATTATGCTACCAAAGCATATGCTAATAAAATTGACTGAAACTAGTGATAAAAAGGAAAATCTGGAGTTCCCTTCGTGGCGCAGTGGTTAACGAATCCAACTAGGAACCATGAGGCTGCGGGTTCGGTCCCTGCCCTTGCTCAGTGGGTTAACGATCCGGCGTTGCCGTGAGCTGTGGTGTAAGTTGCAGACGCGGCTCGGATCCCGCGTTGCTGTGGCTCTGGCGTAGGTCGGTGGCTACAGCTCTGATTGGACCCCTAGCCTGGGAACCTCCATATGCCGCGGGAGCGGCCCAAGAAACAGCAACAACAACAACAAAAAAGACAAAAAGACAAAAAAAACAAAAAAGGAAAATCTTAAGATAGCCAGACATAAAAAACACATTGCACACATAGACTCAAAGATAAGGATGACAGTAGAATTCTTGTTGAAAATGATACAAGACAGAACATAGTGGAGCAAAATATTTAAAGTACTGAAAGCAAACAAAAACAAAATCAAACCAAAAACAACAACGCGAAACAAAATAAACCCCCCAAAGTGGCAACTTAGAATTCTACACTCAGCAAAAATATCTTCGAGAAATAAAAGTTAAACAAAGACTTTTTTAGACAAACAAAAGTTGGAAGAATTCATCACCAGCATACAAAAAGAAATGTTAAAGGAAGCCCTTCAGGAAAAAGGAAATTTTATTTATTGGAAATCCAGGAGTTCCCATGGTGGCTCAGTGGTTAACGAATCCAACTAGGAACCATGAGGTTGCAGGTTCGATCTCTGGCCTCACTCAGTGGGTTAAGGATCCAGTGTTGCCATGAGCTGTGGTGTAGATCACAGATACAGCTTGGATCCTGCATTGCTGTGGCTGTGGTGTAGGCTAGTAGCTACAGCTCCGATTAGACCCCTAGCCTGGGAACCTCCATATGCTGCAGGGGCAGCCCTAGAAAAGACAAAAAAAGAAAAGAAAAAGGAAATCCAGAGCTACACAAAGGAATAAAGAGTGATAGTTGACATAGAGTCAAATTCAGCCTCTAGCCTGGGAAATGCCATATGCCACAGGTGCAGCCCTAAAAATAAATAAATGCATAGGATTACTATCACTTGAAGGTTAATTGAAGTATGTTAAAGATATATACTGTAAATACTAAAGTAAGCATCAAAATAATATAACATAGTTATAGCTAATAAGCCAATACAGGTGATAAAATGGAATAATAAATAGGCTTCATTAATCCAAAACAAAATGAAAAAAAGTAAAAAGAAAAAGAAAGGACAGGTACAACAAATAAAAGCATAGAGCAAGATGGTAAATTTTAAAACAATCAAAGCAATAATTACATTAAATGTAAATAATCTAAACATTTCAATGAAAGGCAGAGATTGTCAGATTGAGTAAAAAGCAAGACATCTATATGATACCTACAAAATATGACTTTAAATGTAGAGACACAAATAAGTTAAAAGCAAGAAAGACTGAAAAAGATATACGATGCTAACATGAATCAAAAGATAGCAGACATCTAGTCACTTATGATGGAGCATGATAGTGTGAGAAAAAAAGAATATATGTATGTGTGTGTGACTGTGTCACCTTGCTGTACAGTAGAAAATTGACAGAACACTGTAAACCAGCTATAATGGAGAAAAAATTAAAATCAATTAAAAAATAAAATCTGAGAATCACTCAGATCCAAAAAATAAAAATAAATTATATAACTTGAAAAAAAAAAGATAGCAGAGAGTGGAGAAAAGAGAAAAAGATAGCTGGAGTAGCTAAATTAGCATCAATGTATATTGGAGCAAAGAATATGACCAGAATTAAAGAGGATCAATTCATAACCATTTTTCTATATATTGGCAATATATAGATATATAGGGCTAAATCTAACAAAAGATGTGAAAGATCTGTGTAGTAAACACTATAAAATTTGTTAAAATAAACATCTAACTTTTCATTCTTTAGGTATGAACTGCACATATTGACGTCTCTCCAAAATGTACTGTTTGGAAAGATAGAAAAAAGAGAATAACTTGGCAGTGGAGAAATCTGACAAATGTCATCTCAGCCAGAACATCAAGGCCAACATCAACAGTCATAAATCATGTTGATATATGCATGTTTGACATGATGTGATGAAAATGGCACTTTACCTCTGTGATTTTCCTCCCCCAATCCCATATCCCCAGTCTTATGAGAAAAACATCAAAATTCTAAGTGAAGCATCCTCCAAAATACTTGCCCAATCCTTCACAAAATTGTCAAGATCATCAAGAACATGGAACACTGGAGAAATTGTCATAGTTAAGAATTATTATATTATCTGTAGTAATAAAGGGCCGGACCCTGGAAACAAGTAGTACGCTTCCTCAGGAGGATAAATGGGCTATGCACCCTCTACCCCCTTGACTTCCTCTCCAACCAGATCTCAAGCCTTGAGCCCTTCCTATGTCAGAGAGGAAGCATTTTCTTTCAAGGCCATCTCCAGCTGCTTCCAGGGAAAGCAAGCCTGAGTCCACAGGACAGGCACTTTATCTTGTGGAAATTACGTAGTGCAGAGTTAAATAGAACTTGGAGTTGCTAAGGGCCCCTGGGCTCAGGTATGGAGGTTATAACAGTCTGATATGTTTCCAGCACCTTCTGTGAGCTGTGATCACAGGACTTCTTTGTCCCTGAAGGGGTTAGATCTTTCCTGTTGATTCCCCAGTAGGAGCTGCTGGCTTTGGCGCTTAGAACATGGTTAACTCAGTCTTCTTCCACTAACACTGACCTCGGTGCCCATATTCAAGTTTTGGTGGTTTTTTTTCTTTGTTTGTTTGTTTGTTTCCTTTTTCTTTTTCTTCTTTTCTTTTTTCTTTTTCGGGCCATCCCTGGGGCATATGGAAGTTCCCAGGCTAGGGATCGAACTGGAGGGCAGCTGCTGGCCTACACCACAGCCATAGCAATGCAGGATCCAAGCCACATCTGTGACCTATGCTGCAGCTTGCAGCAATGCCCCATCCTCAACCCACTGAGCAAGGCCAGGGATCTAACCCACATCCCCATAGACACTATGTTGAATTCTGGACCCGCTGAGCCACAACGGGAGCTCCTTAAATCCCTGCATTTGGAGTGCAACAGGGGTTGGACTGGTTCTCTAACCCATGCATGGTTAATCTGTCCTGGAGGCCTGCCTCCCACCCCTCTGGGGTCTTCATGTAGGCTGCTTTGTTTGTTTCAAGAACACCCTTTGGCCTTGCACCCCTCGGCTGCTCTCCTTACAGCGTCTGGTAAAGGTTCCTTTCTGCCTCTAGCCTGGTCATCACAGAAGCTTGCCTGTCTGCCCCACCTCCAAGTCAAAGGTAAATACCGCTGTTGTCAGATTCTTGGAACATCTTCATGTTTAAAGCGTTCTCTGAAAAATCTCTGTGAGCTTTTCTTCTGAAGCCACATTTGCATTTCGATTTCGTGGCGTGGACACCCACCCTCCCCCCACACACTTGGGATCCCCTTTTATTTAGATAAGGGTTGTTTGCTACCCAAAGCTGGTTCCTTTGGCTAAGGGAATCCTAGGTAGGAAGGCATCATCTCTGTACTTCAGATTCTTCCCTGGAGGGGTGGGGAAGTGGCTGCTGCAAAAAACTGGAGGGAGAATATATCAGGAAAATTAAGAAGTTCCCTTCTCCCACAATGTCTAGACCTCATCTCTTGCAGAAGTTGTGATGCGTCTGGGTGGGACAACAGCCATCAATTTGGAGGTCAGTATTGGAAGCTGTGACTCCCTAGGGAAGGAGGGCGTGTTCTAATTTGAGGAGCCCAGAGGCAAGGAGAACCAGATAATGAGCCTTAATCCCCAAAGAGGGTCCTGGGCCCACTGGGAGATTAACATGATGTGATACATCCCTCCAAAGAGGGCTTGCTGGGGCCAACAGGAGGGACCGGGGAGTAGGAAAGCATTCTGGATGGTTACTGGGAATAAAGTAGAAGAGTCTACAAAAACCCAAGGTACAAGGGAGTTCCCGTCGTGGCTCAGTGGTTAACGAATCCGACTAGGAACCATGAGGATGCAGGCTCGATCCCTGGCCTCACTCAGTGGGTTAAGGATCCAGCGTTGCCGTGAGCTGTGGTGTAGGTCGCAGATGCAGCTCAGATCCCACATTGCTGTGGCTCTGGTGCAGGCTGGCGGCTACAGCTCCGAATCAACCCCTAGCCTGGGAACCTCCATATGCCGCGGGAGCAGCCCAAGAAATGGCAAAAAGACAAAAAAAAAAAAAAAAAAACCCAAGGTACAAGGGTAAGTGGGCTGGGCTTATTTTAAGGTCTATGTTCTAGACCAGCACTAAGTCTACAAAGGACAGACACTGGAATTGAGGTTGAGGTTGCCATTCCTTTACTGACCATACCAACTTCTCCTGCCTAAGGAATTGATAGCTGGGTGTTAGCTACATAATTAATTGATGACTGATGGAGTCCAGCAAAGCAAATAGTTCTGATACAATCCAGTACCATAAAAGTCCTTCACAGCTTATTACTTGTTCTGTCATCAACATTTCCGCTGCCCCAGGCATTTTTGAGCAACTCTAAGTGTCTGGACAATGCCTCTACTGACTTGGCTGGCATGTAGACTCTTACTTGGCACAGAGACCTGCAACATGCAAATGATCCAGATTTCAGTCTCTCTCTTTGAACCTTCAACCAGAGCTGTCCCCAAAGAGTAGCACTCATGAGCATGCTCATCAGCTCCTTGCCCACTCTGAAGGATAGGCATCCAACCCCAGCCATAGAAGCAAATCTAGGTGGACTTTGCCCCTAAAGGGAACTTGAGGAGGCATCACGGGTGAGGCAGGAGCCATATGTAGATCTAGACAGACCACACACAGCAAGATTCTACACTGGGAACTCTGAGAGGATGACCACTGTGCTGAGTTAAAGTTCTAAATTTTTGGGAACCAGCACAAGGCTTCAGCATGTCTGAAAATGCTTAGTAATTATTGGGGTGAATGGAATGATCTAATGATGATATTAGCAAACATGAACATAGATTCTATGGGATTATGAAGTGTGCAAATACTTTTAAAATTAATAGAAATGTGCATACCATAGACAAAGAAAAAAGTCTGGAAGCCCTAGATATGAAAAATAAAATGAAAATGCTTCTAGAAGGCAACATAGAGGATACACAATAAAAAAAAAGCAATAATCAAAAAGATTACAATCTTCTGTTCATTAAAATGTACCACTATGAGGGGAGTTCCTGGTCGTGATGTAGCGGAAACGAATCCGACTAGTAACCATGAGGTTGCAGGTTTGATCACTGGTTCCCTGAATGGGTTAACGATCTGGCATTGCTGTGAGCTGTGGTGTAGGTTGCAGACACAGCTTGGATCCCATGTTGCTATGGCTGTGGTGTAGGCCAGCAGCTAAAATTCTGATTCGACCCTTAGCCTGGGACCCTAACGCAGCCCAGATCCTGCATTGCTGCGCCTATGGTGTAGACCAGCAAATGTAGCTCTGATTTGACCCCTAGCCTGGGAAGCTCCATGTGCCATGAGTGCGGCCCTAAAAAGCAGGAAAAAAAAAAAAAAAAAAAAAAAAAGGACCACTATAAGTTCCCATCGTGGCTCAGCATAAATAAATCTGACTAGTACCAATGAGAACAAAGGTTTGATCCCTGGCCTTGTTGTTCAGTGGGTTAAGGATCCGGCTTTGCCATGAACTGTGGTGTAGGTCACAGACGCAGCTTGGATCCAGCATTGCTGTGGCTGTGGTGTAGGCTGGCAGCCACAGCTCTGATTCAACCCCTAGCCTGGGAACCTCCATGTGCCATGGTGTGGCCCTAAAAAAAAAAAAAAAAAAGAGCCCTATGAGAATGAAAAGGCAAGCCAGAGACGGAGAAGATATTTGCAAAACCTATGTCTGACAAAGGATTCATATCTGGAATATGTAAAGAATTCTTTTTTTTTTTTTTGGCCTTTTTATGGTTGTACCTGCGGCATATGGAAGTTCCCAGGCTAGGGGCTGAATCCCTAACCCACTGAGTGAAGCTGGGGAATCAGACCGGTATCCTTGGAGTTCCCATTGTGGCTCAGTGATAAGGAACCTGACTAGTAACCATGAGCTTGCAGGTTCGATCCCCGGCCTCAGTGGGTTAAGTATGTTGCCATGAGCTGTGGTATAGGTCTCAGATGCGGATCCTGCATTGCCGTGGCTGTGGCATAGGCTACAGCTCCAATTAGACCCCTAGCCTGGGAACCTCCATATGCCATACAAGTGGCCCTAAAAAGCAAAAAATAAAAACAAAAAAACCAACAAAACAAAAAAAAAAACACCCCGCATCCTCACAGACACTGTGTTAGGTTCTTAACCCACTGAGCCACAATTCGAACTTCAAGAATATGTAAAGAATTCTTATAAATCAATAAGAAAAAGACAGACAACCCATTTTTTTTTTTAAGTGGCAAAAGGCTTAAACAGGTTTATCACATCTAAAGATGTGACATCTAAATAACCAGTAAGCAGAGTTCCCCTGTGGTGCAGCAGAGACAAATCTAACTAGTATCCATGAGGATTTGGGTTCGATCCCTGGCCTTGCTCAGTGGGTTAAGGATCCAGCATTGCCATGAGCTGTGGTGTAGGTCGAAGACATGGCTCGGATCCTGCATTGCTGTGGCTATGGCGTAGGCCTGCAGCTACAGCTCTGATTCTACCCCTACCCTGGGAACCTCCAGATGCCTTGGGTGCCGCCCTAAAAACAAACAAGCAAACAAAAAACAATAAGCATGTGAAAAGATGCTTCACAGCCTTAGTCACCAAAGAAATGCAAATTTCCCTATGTGGTGCCAAAAAAGTGTGAAAACAGACAATAGCAGGTAAAGAAACTGCATGTCAGGGGCACTGCCAAAAACAAAACAAAACAAAACAAAAAAACCCATCATTCTAGAACCCACATGGTTCATCTTGTACCCTAGTTCTTGCCTCAGAAAGTGCTACTAAAATTGTAAAAGACTCAAAACATAAGACTTTATTTATGGTTATTTAGGACATGAAATTTAAATAGGAAGTCTAAAGAGTATTTGCAAAAATTTAAGTGTGAGTGCATTTTCCTGGTGAGAGACTAAACCTAGCTTTGAATTGGCAAACAGGTCTCTGACATCCTCCCCTAAGAAGTGGAAGAGCCAGGAGAGCCCCTGCTCTAGAGGGACCAGTGGTGGCCTTGACTGGACCAAGCCACTGAAGTCCTCTGACCTGGAATTTCTTTCTTCCCTTTTGACCTAGCTGCTTCTTTTCTTTTTTCTTTAGCCCCAGGCAAACCAATCGTCCAGGGAGCCACCCTCTCAGTCACCTCCCATTTGAAAGCAGGGGCCAAGGGTGGGAGGGTGGCCGGCCTCCCTCACCAGGGAGCTTGCTCTTGCTTAATTAGTGTTTGCAAAAGGCTGAGTATTATTAAATTACTAGACAATTGAGAAGAAGCCTGGAGGGCTTTCGAAATCTGTCCTGCCACTTTCCCTAACTGGGTGGGAGGGACTTGCCCGGAGAGACAGGGAGAGGAGGGTGATTGGGGCCACTCTCGTGGTGGGACTGACCCCCTCCCCATGGACAGCAGGACAAAGAGACCCCAAGGGTCACTGCGCTACCGCCTGGCTTGTCTTTGGTGCTTGAAAGCCACCGTTCCAGATGTGTTAGTTTTGAGTTTGGCCACCTTGCTTTTTTATAATGCAGCTGCTCTTGGGAGGAGTAACTAGGAGAGATGGAATAAGAGTGGTAAGAGCTAAGAGGTACTGAGGCCTTCCAGGGTGCCAGGACTGTGCTAAATCCTGGCATTCCATCTCCATCTGGAGAGGGGAGGCAAGAAGGGAAATCTGCCCAAGTGAAAGCTTCCGTGGTGCTGCAGAAACAAACCTGACTGGGAACCATGGGGTTGCGGGTTCGATCCCTGGCCTCGCTCAGTGGGTTAAGGATCCAGCATTGCTGTGACTGTGGTGTAGGCCGGTGGCAACAGCTCCAACTGGCCCCCTAGCCTGGGAACCTCCATATGCCGCAAGTGGGGCTCTAAAAAGACAAAAAAAAAAAAAGCTTCTGTTATCAAGGCAATTTTACAGGTGATTTCACTGACTCCTCACCACTTCGATGTAGATACTCTGCCCCCATTTCATAGATGAATAGAGAAAGTCAGAATGATTTATATGCATTTATGGTCCCAGGTGACATATTCATCCAGGACAGAGGCCGGATTTGAACCCTTCTGGGGAGATCAAGATGCCCTCTTTTGCGGGGCATAGTTCTCCCTGCGGGCAGGTGGCGGAGCCTGAGCAAATTCCCCAGGCACTCTGCTACAGCTCCTGATTGGGGGAATGAAGTGAGAACAGCAGTCTCTCCTTACCGGTTAGAGAGTGGACTTGCTAGAATGAGTGAGTTTATCACACTCCTTTCAGAGAGGGGGTTCGCTGGAGAGCAGTGGTTCTCCAGTGGGGGTGATTTTTCTCCTCCCCCACCCACAAAAAGGGGACAGACATACAACCATTTCTGCAGACATTTTTTCCCATCACCACTGGGGGTAGGATGGGTTGCACTGTCAGCTAGAGGAGAGAGGCCCTGGATGCTGCTCAATGGCCAACAACACACAGGACAGCCCTGCACAGCAAAGAATAATAGTCCAAAATGTCGATAGCCCTGATGTGAAGAACCCCTGGCACTGTTTTTTTTTGGGTGGGGGGGCGGTGTGAGGAAGGAGAAAAATGGAGGGGACAGCCCTGGGCATCCCAGAAGAAGTGTAAGTGGGGGAAGGAATGGACAGATCTTGACGACCAATCTACTGCAATGTAGCTGAAGGGGAGGTGAGAGGTTTGCTTTAAAGGAAACTAATTATGGAGTTCTCATTGTGGCACAGTGGAAACGAATCCGACTAGGAACCATGAGGTTTCGGGTTTGATCCCTGGCCTCACTCAATGGGTTAAGGTTCCAGCGTTGCTGTGAGCTGTGGGGTAGGTCACAGATGTGGCTTGGATCTGGCATTGCTGTGGCTGTGGTGTAGGCCGGTGGCTACAGCTCTGATTAGACCCCTAGCCTGGGAACCTCCAAATGCCATGGGTGTGGCCCTCAAAAAGACAAGGAAGGAAGGAAGGAAGGAAGGAAAGAAGGAAAGAAGGAAAGGAAAAAAAACTAATTATATTTTTTCCAATATTTTTATACCCCTAGAATATCACAGAAGATTGGTGAGTGTGATTCTGTTGTCAGATTGACCCAGGAACCAGCAGCAAAAGAAGATCTGGACTTGGGGTCAGGAAATGTCAATCTTGGTCTTGGCCTGGCCATTGCCAGCCATGTGATGCTGGGTCGATCTGGATATCTTGAAGCCTCAGTTTCCTTACCTGTAAAATGGAGGTAATTATATTTGCCCCCTCTACCTGCCAAGGTATTGTGAGCAGCAGAGAGAACAATATTTGAGAAAGTGCTTTGTGGACAATCTCCTTAAAGGACCGAAGATGCTGCCCCTGTGAAACCTGCATGCAGATGACTGGGCCCATTTGGGGTGGGTGGGGCTCATTATTTATTTTTATTTATTTATTTATTTATTTATTTTTAGAAATCCTTTTATTTTATTTTGTTTTATTTTATTTTATTTTGTCCTTTTGCCTTTTCTAGGGCCGCTCCCGCGGCATATGGAGGTTCCCAGGCTAGGGGTCTAATCGGAGCTGTAGCCGCCAACCTACACCACAGCTCAGAGCAACACCAGATCCTTAACCCACTGAGCAAGGCCAGGAATGGAACCCGCAACCTCATGGTTCCTAATTGGATTCGTTAACCACTACGCCACGACAGGAACTCCATCATTATTTACTTTTAAATGAAAAGGGTGAAACGGAATCCTTTATCATCCATGTGCTCTGAAATCCAAGTATGAGAGTAAATTTGACCAGCAGAGCTTTAAAATGATATATCAAGAGTACCCGTTGTGTCTCAGCAGAAACAAATCTGACAGGTTCGATCCCTGGCCTCACTTCAGTGGGTTAAGGATTCAGTGTTGCAGACCTGGCTCAGATCCTGTGTCGCTGTGGCTATAGCATAGGCTGGCAGCTGTAGCTTCGATTAAACCCCTAGCCTGGGAATTTCCATATGGCATGAGCATGGCCCTAAAAAGAAAAAAAAAAAAGTGAGAGAGAGGAGAGCATTATCTCCCTTCGGATTATGCAAATAACCCATGTCCAGATGTTAAAATCCAACAAACCCAAACAAAACCAGATAGTATGCAAAAGTATAAAAATAAGAAGGAGTTCCCGATGTGGTGCAATGAGATCTTCAGTGTCTTGGGAGCGCTGGGTGAAAGGTTTGACTTCTGGCTGTCACAGTGGGTTAAGGATCCCATGTTGCCGCAGCTTCAGCTTAGAATGTGACTGTGGCTCAGCTCTGATCCCTGGCTGGGAACTCCATATGCTGTAGGCCAGTCAAAAATGAAAAAAACAAAAATCTAAGTAAAGGAGTTCCCTTGTGGTAGGAGGTTAAGGTTCCTGAATGTGGGTGTGGCCAAAAATAAAAGGTAAGTAAAAATTACCCCAAATTCTATCATCTAAGAAAAAAGTGCTATTGACATTTTGTCATACATTCTTTGAAATAATTTTAAGGAAAAATTATTATTATAATTATTTTTAAAAAGAACCTGTAGCCTGCAATACCATTAACAGCCAAAAAGTCACACTAGAAAGATACTTTTTATAACATTATAAATCACCTGTACTTTAATTAAAAATGAAGCTTAGAGAGTTCATATTGTGGCTCAGCGGTAATGAACACGACTAGTATACATGAGGACTCAGGTTCGATCCCTGACCTCGCTCAGTGGGTTAAGGATCCCGCCTTGTGGTGAGTTGTGGTGTAGGTCACAGACCTAGCTCAGATTCCGTGTTGCTGTGGCTGTGGTGTAGGCCAGCAGTTGCAGCTCTGATTCAACCCCTAGCCTGGGAACTTCCATATGCTGAGGGTGCGGCCCTAAAAAGACAAAAAAAAAAAAAAAGAAGAAGCTTTAAAAAAGGGTACGTGAAATTCCTTCATAGAAGTAAAGACAAGACATCAATATCAGGCCCTTCCCTAGATATGCCCCATCTGGTTTCCAGATAGGCATCACTGGGCTGTAGGGAGTGGAGGTGGGCGGCTGGACCTGGCAGGGTTAGGAGGGTCTCCCAGACACCATCCCTCAGAAGGCCTCCAGCCCTGATGAACATTTGGTACCACGGAGAAGGGAGAGTGGGTGGGGCCTCTGCTGGTTCTTCCCCACCCAGTACTGGGGTTACTCCCGGAGCAGAGCCCCTTGCTGGGTGGAAGCGAGGGATGTGCTGCCTGTTCTGTGAATAGACCGTCAGGAACCTGGGCCAGGCCTAGAAAGCGTGGGAGAATGGGCGTCTGGGTGCGCAAGCACAGAACATCGTGGTGTTGCTGGGAGGGGCACTCGTGCTTCTTTGGATTCGGGGGTCTTTATAAATCTCTCCCTCTCGGCATCCTGGAACCTTTAAGAAATAACGATTTATGCCTTCCCTCTTGCTCTAGGTATTTACAGTGCGCCCTCGGGCTATCGAGAGACAGAGTTTGCTCGAGATGCCTCCACCGGAAGCCTCGCTCCTTGTTCCTGAACCCTGTGCTGCAGGCTGTTGTCTGTACTACGCGATTCAGCCTCACTCCGGACCCTGGAACTCATCATTCACACTTCTTCCCTTTCCCTGTCCAGATGAGTGTTTCATTCGGAAATATAATCCATGAATATCATTGGAATTTATGGAAGTAATTGGGATTCTAATTGGGGAGAGCTGATTCTAATCCATTCTCAAGTGATTTGATCAATAGAGGACGGACTGGGGCTTAAAGCTGCTTTGGATTCCTGGGGGTGACCAAGCCTGAAATCTTCACACTCTGGACCTGAGAGTCTCCTTGGATCCTTCACCTCCTCCATCCCATGATGCTTTTGGCCAGAAGCAGGTGTGTCAGCCCACACCTAGGTAAATTACAAGGGGAACAATGGCATTGTCTGCCGGAATTTCACCTGCTCCGTCCCTTGAACAGATGTAAACCACTTTATGAGATTGCTCAATGCTGGCAGACATGGTCTCTGCCTCAAGTTAAAGTGCCCATGTTTTTGTGGAAGGTGCTTTGGTATTTATGATACTTCTGAACAGAACAATGGGTTTGAGCCAGCAAGGATATTTTGTGAAAACGGATGGGGTCACTGAAGCTTTTTTTTTTTTTAATAAGGAAAAGGAAAGAAAACCTCAGGCATTTTAATATGTTAAATACACACCCAATTATTAATTCTAAAGACTTCTACAAATCAACCTAGATGAAACTTTTTTCACCTTTTTCCTGCCTTTTTCCCCCTTCTCAGAAACATTTAGACCTACCCTATGGCAATGACTATCAGGAAGCCTCTGCCCTGTATACCAGGGTAGCACAAATAATTCAGCATAAAGCAGCAGTGCGGTTCCTGTAGCCTGGCATTAGGATAAATATATCTTAAGAAAGTTCTTATGCAGACTTGGCTTCAGGCAATAAAACGTCATAGACGTATAACTGTAGCAAGCGAAATTTCTAGGGAGCAAATTAGGCTGAAAACATCTTCTGGAGATGGCTAGAAAGGAAACGTACACCACCCCAAAATAAGGCAAGTTATGCAGTAAATGTTTCATTTATTGGCCGTCTTCCATTACTATTAGGGTTAAAAGACATCTTGTCAATAAGAAAGGTATATTTATGGAGGACTGATGTCTTTGGAAATGCCTAGAGCGGTAGTGATCAGCTTATGAAGGCAGGTGATGAAACCCTGTAGAAATGCATACATCTCCCTATTAACCCTTGGATCATCAGGCATTATTGTCACTTTATTACCTGGACCTGTCATTAGCTGAAGCAAGGTGATCAAGCCAGCCGCTTCAGAAAAATGCCAGAACAGAACCGTGCTCCTCAGGGTTTCAAGAAGAGGATGTGTGCCTTTCCGTGTCCCTTGATAGATCATTGGGGAAAAAAATCAAAGGTTGCCTGTGACGTGGGCCCTTTCTGCCTACCCCTCCCTCCTGCTAAAATGGAAAACACTCAGGTGCCCAGTTTTTAGTGTTCTGTGGCTTAGGGACTCGTTTTCCTCAAGATCCAAATAAGGAACCATCAGCCACACAGAACAAAAAGCAAACAGAAAATCTCACAGTGGACTCAGGACTTTGGCTTCTAAACATTTCCCCATTTTATAGCTTCCTTATGTTTTCAGATTCTTTTTTTGGCTTCCTTCAGTCAGCACACTCCCTGCATAGATAAGTCCAACAGAGTGGGTAACAGATCATCCATCTTGGAGCCGGGATTTTAAAGAAAAAATCACACAGAACACACACACACACACACACACACGTAGACAACACTGTCGGTGGTGATTTGGTAGAATTTTGCCAAGTGATTGGAGGAGCTGAATATGGCCGTCCACATGTATTCTCTATTTCTGGTGAATCTAAGCAGGCAATCCTGGTTCTTCCTAAAGTGTAAAGCCCAACTTCCAATGTAGTTTGTCCCTTTTGCTGGTGTGCTGGTGAGCCTCTTAGTGTAATGGAGGTGTGCGCTTGAAACTATGGAATCACGACTCTCTGAATGTTAGAAGGGACCTAAGAAAACATCCAGTCCAACCACCTTACCTGTCAGGTGAGACAGGACAAAAGGGTCACAGGTAACAAGGCCAATGGCTGGCCTGTTTCTGCCATATCCCATCAAGCACAGCCCTGTATTTCAGAGGGCACCTACCACTCTGCCATAACCCCACCTGAAAGGGAACTGATGCCTGAAAAGTGATTTCTATAAACTGAAACTTCCTTTTCACGCTCCCTATAGGGATGAACAAAGAAGCGCCCATGGGAGAGGTAACCCATTGACTTACTTTTTTGAGGCTAAAATGTAGATTATTAATATCAACACAGAGCCACAGAACTTCATGGAGGGGTTGCCGAAGGAGCGGAGAAAATGAGAACAGAAGGGCAGTGGATGAGGAGGAGGAGAAAGAAAGGGGGGCTGAGGGACAGTCTTCTGACAGTTGAGGACCTCGGCTGGCCCAAGGTCACAGCTTCTCCTTCCACTCCTATTTCCCCCCCCCCTCCCCCAGGAGGCAACACTCCTTGGTTCAGGGCTAAAGCCAGAATTGCTCTGATGTTTAGAAGCCCTGCCGTTTGGGCAGAACTCTTGGTCCTATAAACTAGGAACCAGTCATCAGTATCTAGAGAGAAGTAACCTCAACACCTGGGCACCAGCCAACTGTTGTTGAAATTTCACACCAAATCTACAAATTACATGTCCACATTGTGGGCCAACCTGACTTTTTTTTTTTTTTTGGTTAAATATTATATTACCTTGCTTTTTGCCAATTTCAACTTCACAGCCTCCCCCACTTCTCCCCCCATCCTGGAAGAAATTAAAAACAAAAAATGCGCTCCTTAAGCTGTCAATTCAGTGTATTTTTGAGCGCTTATTATCCAGGTAAGTCCTATAGAACACATAGAAGACCTCTTACCCAACTTAATTCAGAGCAGCATTAGATAAAAATAAAAAATACCACTGCACAGGATAACTGAGTTACTATAAACGTGTTTCAATTTAAGTAAATAAGCCTTTAAAACAGGCCTTAGGAGGAAAGCCTACACTGTACACAGACTCAGGCACACTAAGTACACAGGTGACAATTAGCAAGTGTGAAAAGCTATGGTCATTCGATAAATGCGTAAATCTAAAGGCAACCAAGTGAAAAGACCTAAAAAAAAAAGGAAACTGTTAAATCCATTTGTACATGGATTTAACAGTGAAGCATTTCTTTCTTCATGTTTTTACTTGGTGTCTTGAAATAATCCCCTTTCTGTCTCCACTCACCCTCTTAGAAACTATGCCCGCCTTATTTATTTATGAAGTCTGAAGGTTAGTCCTACCTGCTGAGACTAATTAGCCTTATGCTTTGTATCCTACGCAATCCTGTCTGATTAAATGTACACATTTGTTTTACTTCTTTTCAGGCTCCTTCTCACTCTACTTCTGATTTCCTGATTAATATTAAAGTTGGGAGTTACAGTGATTCTCCTTCGCAGTCCTCCCTCGCCCCCCCACCATATTTTTATTTTGCCTGCATCTTACTTTTTAGTGTGCAAATGTGGTTTTGAATTTTTTCCAGTGCAGGGGAATTCATTGGCCTTGTCAATCTTGGTATCATTATTTTTGGTAGTCTTCTTTCTGAGACCTTAGCCTATACAACAGTTTTGCTGAAAACCCAAACTCTCTAAATATTGTATGGTAAATTTGCTTTCTTTTGGACAGCTGAAATACAGATGGCCAGCTGAAAAGAGGGTGAGATTTTTTTTTTTTTATAGGGTTGGGTGAAATAATTTAGTACATCATGGACCGTAGACCAACACTGTTCCTCACAGACAATTTGCTGATTCCTTTTGATTTCTTTTTTTCTGGTTCTTTTCGTCTTCTTTCATATTGTAGATTCCTGTCCACTTCTCATTGGATATTTGCAAGAAAATCAGTGTTCTTGCTCCATTTTCCAGGAATACTGCGTTTTGGGACCCAGGCCTTTTCCCATTTAACATAATTTTCTTTCCCATTTGTAGTGAATCAATCTACTTCCCCAAGAGAGCCTAAAAATCAACAAATACCTGCCTCAAACCTCAGGTTTTCCATCTCCTCCCTGAGGCCTTCAAGCATCAGCTGGGTTAGCAATTTCCTGCCAGAGCCATCTACATCTTGATTATTTGGTCAGTCTTTCGGGAATTTCATTTCAGACCCCCTTCCAGAAAGACTCCAGCACCACTGATCCCAGAGGTTGGTGAACTTTCAGTTTTATTTTCCCTGGTGATGTTAACGCCCAAACTTTTCACTTCCAAAGCCAGAAAGGACTTTGAATCCTAACTCATTTCCTACCGCCTCCAACTCAGTTAAAACAAACAAACAAACAAAAAGCCACAACACTACATTGAAATGAATCATGCATTTTTCCTTAAGGATATTTTTAATGCCCCTGACAAACACCACAGTGTTGGAAATTTTTTTTTTTTTTTGGATAAAAAGTCATTTTGGCATATTTAGTCTAGTGAGACAAGATTTAATGAAATGATTCACTATTAATAAACAAAAAGGGGAGGGAAGACCTCGTGGGTTAATAGTTTCTTTCACTGCAGATGACCAGGAACTTTGCCCAGCCCTCCACTTCCCCAGGCTCTCTGAAAGTGGAGGGTTGATCTCTCTTTTTCGACCACTTCTGTTACATCCCGCCCGAGGGTGGCTGATTTCACTGCTGGCTAAACCACCAAGCACCCCACCCTCCCACCCATTCCCCACAACACTCTCCTCCTTTTCCCCTTCCTTAAGACTTATTTCTAATGTTTCCAAAGTGCACTTTTTCTGGGCCTCTCCCCATCCCCGCCCCCCAAGTGGGCTTTCCTTCCGCCTTTCCCGGCTCGGATTCCTGACTCGGTCGCCACCCTCTTCCCCTCCTCTCCTACCCCGCATTGTCTTTCTGAAGCCGGCCCCCTCCCGGAGCGAGTCCCCGTTCCCTCGCCCAGACTCCCGGGCTCGCACTCTCTCAGCGCAGGCCTCTCCCCCTGCACACTCCTCCCTCTGTCTCTCTGCCCCTCTCCTCCCCCGCCCCTCTCCTCCTCCTCCTCTCCCTCCTCCCTCTCCCGGCGCCCGAAAGGATCATTGTTAGCCGCCCCCGCCCCGCCCACCCCGGCTGTTTATTTATGCAGACGTCACCCGGCCGGCCCCGCCCCTCGGCATCTCATTAAGCGAGTGTGTTCCTCTCGCCCTGTCAATAATCTCCGCTCCCAGACTACTCCGTTCCTCCGGATTTCGATCCCCCTTTTTCTATCTGTCAATCAGCGCCGCCTTTGAACTGAAAAGCTCTCAGTCTAACTTCAACTCACTCAAATCCGAGCGGCACGAGCTCCTCCTGTATCTTCGGCTTCCCCCCCCTTTGCTCTTTATATCTGACTTCTTGTTGTTGTTGGTGGTGTTTTTTTTTTTACCCCCCTTTTTTTATTTATTATTTTTTTGCACATTGATCGGATCCTTGGGAACGAGAGAAAAAAGAAACCCAAACTCACGCGTGCAGAAGATCTCCCCCCCCCTTCCCCTCCCCTCCTCCCTCTTTCCCCTCCCCAGGAGAAAAAGACCCCAAAGCAGAAAAAAAGTTCACCTTGGACTCGTCTTTTTCTTGCAATATTTTTTTTGGGGGGGTAAAACTTTTTGGGTTTTTTTTTTTTTTGGCTTTTCTTCCTCCTTCATTTTTCTTCCAAAATTGCTGCTGGTGGGTGAAAAAAATGCCGCAGCTGAACGGCGGTGGAGGAGATGACCTAGGCGCCAACGACGAACTGATTTCCTTCAAAGACGAGGGCGAGCAGGAGGAGAAGAGCTCCGAAAACTCCTCGGCAGAGAGGGATTTAGCTGATGTCAAATCGTCTCTAGTCAATGAATCAGAAACGAATCAAAACAGCTCCTCCGATTCCGAGGTAGGAAAAGCCCCTCGGGCTGGTGGGGTTCTGAATCTATTTCCTGGGCTTGGCAAATGTTGCTTACAGGGGAGAAATCGGGGCTGGGGGCGGCGGTAGGGCGCCGCGGGGCCGGGCGAGCGGCGTGTGCGTGTGGTGCCACCATTGCAAAAAGTTGTAACCCTGTTTTTCTCTCCCCCCCCAAACCCCCCACCCCACTGATTCTTTTTCTCCCCCTTCTCCCCCCTCTGCGTGCCGTTTGCCCCTCGCCCTCCCCACCTCCACCCCTCCGGGAAGGCGGAAAGACGGCCTCCGCCTCGCTCCGAAAGTTTCCGAGATAAATCCCGGGAAAGTTTGGAAGAAGGTGAGTACGTCCCGCGCGCCCCGCAGCCGCCGGGAGCTGCCCCCCGGGCCTGCCGCCCCGCGTGCCCCGGCCCCGCTCGGCCCGGCCGTGCGCCGGCCGGGCCGGGGCGCCCGGCCACTTGGGGCACTTTCTAAAAAGTTTCTCCTCGCTCTCTCCCGGTCCGCGCGGCCGCCGCCGTCCCCTCGCCGTCCCGCCATGTTAGCCGCCAAGAGGCAAGATGGAGGGCTCTTTAAGGGGCCACCGTATCCCGGCTACCCCTTCATCATGATCCCCGACCTGACGAGCCCCTACCTCCCCAACGGATCGCTCTCGCCCACCGCCCGAACCGTAAGTGCCTCCGCGCCCGGCCCCCGCCCGCTGCCTGCCCGCCCTCGCCGCCCGCCTGGCCCCGCATGCGGCCCCTGCCCTGCCCCCTCCCTCCCCCTCCCCTCCCTCCCCCTCCCCGCCTCCTCCCCTCCCCGCCTCCCCTCCCCCGCTCGTGGCCCTGGCAGCCCGAAACTCTCCAAACTTTTCTGCCTTTTGTGGACTGGATTTGTTTGCACTTCGCCATGTTCTTGCTTTCAGTTTGTTGCTTCGTGGTGTTGGGGAGACTTTTCTTTCCAAGCAGGGCTTTACTGGGGGGAGGAGGTAAATCAGAAGAACTTTTTTTTGAGCTCTGATTCCCCCCGCCCCCTTTGGTGGTGGTGTTTGTTTCTTCACCCTGGGAAGATGACTGTGTGGCTCTTTCTTTTCTCCCTCTGTCTCCCTTCCTTCCCTCTTCTGTGGCGTCTTGGGCTTTCCCCGGTTAACCCCTTGGCTGCCGCTGCTGGGGACCGAGTGGCTGGGCTGCGCTGAGTGAGGGTGGCTTGTCCTCCAGGCATTGGACTGTTGAACTAGCGGGCGCGCGGAGCCCGGGGCCCTGGAGAAGCGCCT
Organism: Phacochoerus africanus; assembly: GCF_016906955.1. NCBI lineage: Eukaryota > Metazoa > Chordata > Mammalia > Artiodactyla > Suidae > Phacochoerus > Phacochoerus africanus. The sequence goes on from NC_062558.1 coordinate 123,658,998, forward strand.
CGGCTTTCTCTTTCGGCTGGTTATTTGTTTAGCTTTCTGGTGGCGTTGGCTGGCTCTCAGCCCTCCTCCCCTTTTCCCCTGGAAGGTCTCGCTTCCCAGACTGGTCCCACTACAGAGTTGAGGGCTCTGGGCTTCCTTTTCTGGGGCAACCCCGCAGGGCCGCGAGCGCCCTGGGCGTCGTGGCGGGCTCGTTTGCCCGGCGCGCTGGCTGCGGGCTCTCCCGGGCCGCGCGAGGTGGAGAGGCCCCTGTGGCCGCGGTTCTTGGTTTGTTGGCAGCGGGATGGCCTCTTCCGAGCGGACTTGATGTATTTCGGTGTCTTGGGGTTTATAGCGGGGTCTGCGCTCGCCAGCTTCCGAGAAGGCCCTCAGGGGGCCCTGGGGGGCCAGAGACCAGGGTGTGCGGGGCCCAAGGGTGTACAGAGGGTGAGGGAGGCCGAGGGCGCCAGTCGTTCAAGGGAGTGGGCTGCTGATCGAGGGCCACCCAACTTTGGGGGCCCCAGGGCGGCGCAGGGAGCCAGGTTCCGGGGGGTGCTTCCCGCAGCTTGCGTCCCTCGCGCACCCCTGACATTTGTTAATAAGGCTCACCCCCTCCCCCGACCGGCCTCTGCCCCCTGCCCTCGCCCTGAACCCCCTCCCTCCTATCCCATTCGCCTCTAGAAAGCCTGGCTTATGAATCTCTAGACACAATCTCTAGACGTTTGTGCCCCGGCTTCTCGGGTTTGTCATTTTTCTACGTTCTCTGGGTTGGTCTCCCTACCTCTTCTTATTTACACACATTTCTTTTTTCTTTTTTCTTTTTTTTTTTTTTCTTTTTCGGTAACTCGAGATAGCAGTTTGAAATAGTGCACTCACTGTTCAGCAGCTGTGGATTCGGTGCTTAATGGCCGAGAGTTGGCCGGACGGGAGTCGATCAGATAGATCTACAAGTGTTTTTAAGCATTAAAATATTAACTATCAGGTTTGACTTGTTTTTTTTTGGGGCCCTGGCAAAAATGGCAAGGGCATGCTAGACCGGTCATTTTTTTATGGCTAGGAAAGAGAAATAATTATCCCCCCACCCCGCCCCTGCGCCCAGGCTTCTGCATGCTTGGGAAGCTGGGAGAGCGTTTCAGCCCGACCTCTTGCAGAGCCAGCTCTTGTCAGGCTGCAGGGGCTGGGCTATGGGGTTGCAGCTCTAGGGGAAGAAACACTTTCTGGTTTCCTTGTATTTTTTCTTGGGTGCTTGTGGGCATCTTGAACCCGGAGTGTTGGGCTCAGAATGGGAGAGTGTGTAATAACCAACCCGACCAAGCGACATTCCAAAGTAACCCTGAGAATTTCTTACTCTCTTCCCCTCCCCCTGCAGTGGAAGCCTCTCTGGTATTATTTTAAAATCCACTTAGCCATCTGAAAGGCCATCTGAATATTGAGCTTTGATGGCGGGCCGGCTGGCCTTCTTGACTCTTTGCAAACTCCCTCTCTGTGACGGCTGGCAGCCTTGCCCTACCGTCTCCTGAAACTCCTACAGTTGTGCTGTGCCGCAAATTAGGACACAGGGAAATTGTTAAAGGCAAAGAAATGATTTCCCGGTGCGAAAGGAAGGCTCCCAAAGTCCCATCCCCTTTGCGGACATTGTAGGACTACTAGTTATTTAATTGTGGACCTAGCGGGTGGCCTGGTGCTGTGATGTCAGGTTGAGTGTGAGAAGACATTTGTGAACTCAGGAGGCAGTTGGAGTATTTGTGTGTCAAACACCAACAGACATCTTTGTGTGCACGGGCCCTTCCTCCCTCTGTTACCTGGGTTAGCTTCTGTGTTCCAGAATTAAAGTTATTTATTTAAGCTGTAAGCAGAGCAATGGAAATGAGGCTGAGAGGCTGTTGTGTGTCATTCCTGACGTCTTCGATCAGAGGGCCGGCTTGCAATTCCAGATTTGATACAGCTGCCGAAGGAGTCTATAGGCAAGATAGCGGTCTTTTCATGCTCATCTGAAATTCTTAGTGCTTCATAGTGTGTTTTTGAGGGCAAGGTGTAAAGACAAATTGGCCGGATGCTTTATTCTTTTCCCGACCCTCCTTGTTGTTGGTGGGGTTTTTTTTTTTTTTTGGCTACATTTTCTGTTACTTATGAGTGTACCTGTAAGCATTTGCATCCTTTAAAAAAGCAAACTCTTTGGATTCCTGAGTTCTGCTTTTCTATTTAAGGACGTAAAGAATTAAGGAGTATCATTAAATGGGCTTATGATGAATAATACATTATCTCAAGAATAATGCTTTAATTGCTGGAGACGCCATAAAGCTTGATAGTAATAATTTTATTTTAAAACGACAAAGATTTCTGCATAACATTAATTTAGCCTTTGATACAGTAATAGGAACGGCTTTTAAAAAGAGATTCGAATACAAAAAAGCATTGAATCCAGAGGTCTGGTTAAGTAGATGGGAGGTGATAGAACTGCAGATATTAGGGTTGGGGTAACATTTGTGTATTAAAGATAAGAATACTGTTACCATATAAAAGTTGATAGGAAAAAGTAGTTTTACATTTCTTTTTCCCTCCTGTCAAATGAGAATGTGGAAGATGGTGGCCGAAATTCCAGTTAGGCTTGAAATTCTTTTTAAGGACTTGATTCTTAGAGCCTTCACATCTTCTTTGAGGCAAAAGGATTTGCTTTTCTGCTGAAGCTGTTTGCTACAAGGTTGAACAAATAAATAAGCAGCATCTTGAATTCATTTTTGAACTTGGAATCCAGCATTTAAAGGAAACCAAGAGGGGCCTATTCATTGGGGTTTTATTTAGCCCGGCACAACTTCTCTTTCTGCCTGGTGAAAAATGGATGTTTTCTCTTCGCTCAAACAACATAATCCTTTCTTAATACAAAAGATTTAGATCTCGGAGTGTGAAGGGTTAATAGTGGTCCTTCCCCGTTGTCCTCCCACCCCCCACCTTCACCCCTGATTGTTTTGACAACACTTTTCAAAGTGTGACATTCCTAGCCCCTACATAACAATGTAATATTACTGTAATTACACAGGTCATTACATTTTAAATAGAGAACAATAAAATGCTTATCGCCCTGAAAAAGAACAGGTGTTCTTGCCCTTCTTTGGTATTTATGCTAATTGTTTTTCATCTCCTTCAGAAATATTTATGGCGAACATGTTTAGATTTCAATCTCAATGCAACAGTATTAATTCTGTGCTAATCTTTATAGGTTGGGTTTTCATGTCTGCAGTTTGGATTATGGGCTCGCCATTCACCCAATAAGTCATATTTTAATGATTATAAATTTAATATGCCAGCGCTTTGCAGTTTGTTGAAATGAAAGCTTTCTGAAACCCCAGAAACATACCATGAGGCAGCTGGGAGCCTAAAGTGTTTATCTGGAAGAAGTGTTTTTGCAAACTTTTGACTGCTAAAGGGAAGTGGCTTTCACTGATGCCCCCTATCTGATTGAGAAAAGATTTGGAGGAAAACAATCTCCGTTCTTGCTGGGCGTTTTCCACCTTGATTTTAATTTTACTGATATGGATTTCATTTAGAGTCCCTGCTGGAAGCTGGTCAGCTTTCCGTTTCTTAGCAAGCTGTGAAAAAGTTACAGGAAGGTTTCCGGGGGCTGGCAGATCAAGAATGCTGTTCTGTTAGCAGCGCAGGATAACTGCAGTTCTGCACGCCATTAAAAAAATATTTGCTTTAGAAAACCAGCATTTTAATAGTTGCACCAGAGGCTGTGCTTTTAAAGATTACAGTAGACGTCTTTCCAGGTTTTGAATGCCTCCTCACAGCCCATGAGGTGCCTGTGTGCATGCAAAAAGTGCCTAGATTTCTTGGTGGAGAAATGTTGGGGCAGCTTCTTTTACACATGCACAGGGGGTAAGGTAAACTAGAAGGTATCTAAGAGGATTTTATATTTTGTCAGATGTTTCACAACAGGCCCCCCCCCCATCACATTAAAAATGCACTGTAGAGAAAAGACAGCTGCAAATTTTTGTGTGGACGCGTGTTTCTGGACCATGACTAAAACTCCATGGACCTTTTCCCCAGCTGTCTGGAAGTTCTGTGGAAGTTGGTTTAATGGCAGTTAAGTATGAGACAACCTGGATTTAGCAAAGGCTCTCTCCTGCACAGGAAGTAGATGACATTATTTTGGGGGAAGGGAAGAGACTTCAGGCGAGGAGTGATTTAAAACTTTTTTTTTTTTTTTTTGGTAAAGCATGGCGTTGCCAAATAAATAAGCACTTACCAAGGAAGTAGGTGTAAGCTTTTTAGTCTTGGTAGGTGCAATTAGATAATATCTTTAACCACATTTATAACTCTTTTGGGGTGACACATTTCCGAAGTTTTGAGAAGGAGGGGTGAATCAAATCCTTGAGGCTTTTATTTTTGAGGGGGTGTGTGATGTGGGCGCCTGAGTTTCTTCTGGGAGTGGATATTGGCACCCGTGTAAGTAAATCTTCAACTGTGACTTATAATTGAGCACATTTGTGAAGGAAATGGTTAATTTTACAACCAAAGGCAAACTTGCACCTCGACAGGTCTGCTGAAAGAAATGTGCCCCAGTTCTTTTGCTGGCAAGCGCCACCGGGTCATAAATCCACAGGCTTTATTTACAGCCCATAACACTTATGAATGTTAAGATATTTGACGCCACGTTGGCCTTATAATATTCAAGGTCCGCAGACACTGGCAGTAGCTCAAATTTCTCTCACTAATTATAAGCAATGAGATGGGGGGGGCGGTGGGGACAGCCCTTCGCAAATGCTAGACTCTCTCCTCCTGACCCCCACCCCTCCGATCTGAGCTTACGGGGACAGACACCCCCTCCTCCTTTGGCAGCTGACTTGTACTTTTCCTCCAGGCTATTGTTATACACGTTTATAAAGAGCACTTTCAGGAATGGAAATTCAGTGGGGGGCTCTACACAAATGCTTTTTTTTTTTCAAAAGCAAAGTTGCTCTAGGTGTTTGCATCTTTTCTCCTTCTGGTTTCTCCCTTTTTCTTTTCTTGCCATTTTTTTTTGTTTTTGTTTTTTGTTTTTTTTTTGAGACCATGTTGCTGCCTATATTGTGCATATTTCCCAGAATACTTAAAGAAACCTGATAGGGGAGACTGCTCTTTAATTTCCATGATGTTGTGCTGAGCTGGAAGGGAGAATACACACATTGCATAGTGCGCTAGTTAATATGAAGGTTTAAAAAAAAAATGACACAGCGTGAGGAGAGCTGATTACAAGAATTAATAGACAAAAAAAAAAAAAAAAGCCATGGGAATGGGCAGGTCCCTCATTTGGGGAAAGTGTAGTGATATCTGGGGGAGGAAGCACAGAAAAGTGGCAGGGGAGGCAGAGTAAATGCTTGGCTAAGAAAGATTAGAAAAGTAGAAAAAGATGGAACCCAGATTTGGGCTTGAGGAAATGGCTTGATTGAAATTAGGGATTAGAAGTTTCTTCTGAGAGGTGGAAATACCATGGGGGGAGGGCGCTTGTTAGCAGCTCTGTTGCTTTGCTCAGTCAAGACTGGTTCCAGTCCACTTTTCACCCAAAGTGCTCCATCGGGCAGCAGATATATTTCATAGAAGTTATTGTGTGAGGATGGGGGGGGGGCGTCTGTGGTTGAGACCCCAATCTGAGAGAGAAGGCTAATTATCCTGCCGATTTTAGTTTATTCTCAAAAAAGTGGGCTGTTCTGGGATGTGTTACCAACTGACCACATGGTAAACGGGGAGTGGGATGCTGAGGTGTTGGCGGGGGCGTCGGCTATGGCGTGGGGTGGGGGGGGCTGTCATTTCTGGCTGGATCCTTCCCTCCTTCCAACCCAAACTTAAAGACCGAGGCTGAAAGGTTTTATTTTCTAATCAATGGAATGCAGAAACTTACTAGCCCTCAGGGACAGATATGAATCCCTTAACAGCTCATTACAAAGATGGGGCTGTGGGATCTTTGAACGGGTTATCAGCCCTGGTGTTCCTCGGTTTTCCCAAGATAGGTTTTTTCCTTCCTTAGGCACATCTGATTTCGGGCTGGTAATGCAATCTGTTATGTTTTATTCTCTCTCTCTCTCTCTCTTTTTTTTTTTTTTTGCTTACGGAGTACCCCCAAACAGCTCCGTCTACAGGGGAAGAATGGCCATTAGCAGGATCAGCTCTGAAGGAGTTAAAATTGCTCGCTAAAGTTTGGCATCATGAAAATAAATTTGAGGCCTGGTAGGCATTAGGAAGGCCAGCACATTTACAGAGCTTAATTAGTACGAACTGTAATTGTTCATGGTCTGCCAGAAGAAGTACTGTTCAGGAAAAGTGGAGTCCTTCTCTTGCAGTCTTTAGTTTGAAACCGATAAATCACTTGCATATTTGTGTAGTGATTCAAATGGAGCTAAGACCTCTCCCATCCCAACATGTGGTAAATTGTAAAGTCAATGAATTGCAGATGTAGGCTACAGTGAGATCTCTAAGAAAATGCAGAATGAATGGGAAAGAGTGATGCTATAAATATTTACTGAGAAGATAACTAGGTTCTTGCGTGCTGGGCCAATTATGATGTACTAAATATATTAGCAAAAATGCTTAAAAAAATCGAGAGGATTTGTGTGGGTCTTTGGGTGGGTTGGTTTGTTTGGGAAAGTGAAATAAAAGGCACTATGTTATTGTCGTGTCAGTTTTATTAAGCCTGAATTACAATGGCATACCCCAGGAAGGATGCATTAATGCAAATTAATTCGTTAGGAGTTGCAGCGCTGTGACTGCTAAATGGAGTAATGATGGGGCATCATTTTAAGAGTGTGAGTGTAGCAACTTTTAATGAAAAATGCTGTGTTAGGAGCATGTCTCAGCACTTTACGTCCACGTGTTTTTATATGCTGGAAATGTGTTTTGTACAAGAGCAGGAAACTTAATTCACTTTGTGCTCCCCTCTCCCAGTTTAAGAGCTGTAACTATGTTTTGATGTTTAAAGAAAATCATCTAATTTCTCTCAAAACACCAGTCCAGAAATGCCCCTCACCATAACCAAGTTCAACTTTTTCTTCTTTATTTTTTTCTGTGGTTGCAAGATACTGCAGCACAGAGTGAAAAAGCAATGAATGCAGTAACCCCCCACAGACCTATAGATATAACTTTCTTGAAGCGATTTAACTGCCCCCCCTCCTTTTTTTTCTTCTTAGAGGATTTTGGTCTCAGGCAGTGTTGCAAGTCAATACTTCTTTCCCCAAAAGTGAGTAGGTGGATGTGTATGAAAGCTGTAAAAGTTAATGATCGTTCTCTGACTCATGGCTGATGGTTTCAGGTTGAGGAAAAGAAAAGAAAAATTAATGAGGGTAAATAGACATTTGATGGAACACTGAGACAGTAGGAGAGATTGTTCCTGTGTCTAAAAGCGTGCGTTTTGTTGCAGCAGAATTTCTGAAGGAGAATGCCAGGAAGTGAAAAGGGGTTGCTTTTGTTAGGTTGCTTTTTTTTTTTTTTTTTTTAGGAGGGTACAGATGTTCCCTGTCTAGATCTTTGCAGGAATGTTTAAGCCCCCATACCTACTAGTGAGTGCTGGTTTTGCCTCCCCCCTGGAAGTTAGAAGCCCCCTTGGCACTTTCTAAAGTGGCAGGCAGGGTCCCAAAGGCCAAGGCAGAAGTTTATTTCCCACTGAATGTAAGAGGCTCCCAGCAGAGGGCTGGGGGTGCTGTTTCTGTTCTGACAAATGACTGGTGACCTAAGAAAATGTCTTTCATAGACTTAAACCCCTATTCTGTCTTTTATGCTAATGACATGGAAATGAAACTTTAAGTGCTGGTAGCATGGTAGTAGCTACAGGGCAGAGAGAAAGGTGGACTAAGAAGCCCCCCACATTGAATCTTTTTAGGAAATGAATCTGGGTTTCCTTCCTTCCTAATAAAAGAGAAAGCTGGGTGATTCATATAACTGGAAATAAAGCAAAGTCTCCCTCTCTTCTCAATTTAGTGAAATGAATAGGAATACAAAAATTAATCTCCATCCTATTGGAAGTTCACTTAGTGCTGGAAAACCGAAGGTAGGGTTTCAGTTTTGTAAATCGCCTTCGAGGATGAGATCTCTGCAGTTGAAAAAGCTGTTTCCCTTTCCTCCTGTCTCTGGGCGTCTCTGAGGTCTTGTATCTGCAACATCAAATTTAGGGCCAGTCGTAGTGATGAGAAACGGAACAAGAGGAAGAGATAGGATGGTAAGGGAGGTGGTACTGAATTGCTAGAAAAGTTCGGCAACCTTCTGCAGGGCACAGGCACATCTCCAGGGCACTTCTGGCCGAGAGAGGGCTGGGTCATCTCGCGGTGTCAGAATGGGTGGCTGGGCTTGGCAAGTGCTCGGGAAGAGAATGTTTTGTTGAGAGTTTCACGGGAAGGCGGGACATGAGACGGACCCGGGAGTTCTCATGTGGGGCCGCTTCAGGACACCCCCCCCAGGGAGGGAGGCACCATGACAAAGGTGTGTTGCGTGCGCAGCCGCAGTTGTTGGATGTGGAGGTGACAGTGCAGTGCTGCAGGGGCAGTTCCAAGAGCCCCAGCGTGGTAGAACCTGGTTCTTGAAACCCAGATAAGCCTTAGATCGCTGTTTTAAGATCTCGCCACCTCCCCTCTTCTTCCAGAAAAATCCCCCAAAGGGCCAACCCTCTCTTTAAGGAGATATAAATAAATTATTGTTCCAGTTTGGAATGCCAAGTTTTTCCTGGGTCCTTGTATTTTATCTTTGTCTGAAAAAGCTAGACTCTAATGAACAAGGCATCTTTGTATTTTACAGGGCACGAAAAAGCCGTTTAAAGAGTGTGTTTTAGAAAAGTGTTTGGGAAAAGAGGGGGTGGAAACCCAAAGGAGAATCGAGAAATTGTAAGTCTTGGTCGCTGTAGCTGGGGGGAAATGGAGCTCAAAATCTCTCCAACACACAGTGGGTACGGGCTGGAAGGAAAGATCTGATTGGAGCTTGTGCCTTGTGTTATTTGTGAGCGGGTGCGAGGTATTCTGTGTGCCTGGACACCGGAGGAGGAAAGTTGCATTGCTTGGGCATGTTGGGATGGTTTGTGTGTGAAGGTGAAATTAACTTTGTCTTACCAGGTTCTTAAGGACCTTGCAGCTGCATTTTTACTGTCTTAATTGCAGCATTCTCTCTGGGGTGGTGATGAACGCAAGGACTAAGCATGGACCTGGACAAATGAAAATGGAACTTGGGTTAGCCACAGTTTCAATAATTTATTCAGAAGGCCGTGATTATATGAAATTTTGTTTCCACCACCTATACTTAGTTATCAGGTGTCCATTCCGTTTTAATTGATGATGGGAGATTTTCTGTGGTTACCCTGAGTGCAGATTGCCTTAGGGCTCTGCAGGGTTTGTGGGAAGAAAAGCTTGGACAAGTTTCCATCAAGCTCTGAATCAGGCAGTTGGAAAAGTGCAGAGTAAAACCGGCTGGAAAGGGGGACGAGTTTTTAATGTCGCCTTGTCTCCTGAGCAGGAGAGCCTCCTTCTCTGACAAGAGCTGCTGTCCGCCAAGAATTCCAAACTCGCAGCGGAACCTGTCCCTTGCACAAAAGTTGTTTTAACACGGTGCAGAATTGTCACAGTAATTAGTGCGATCTCCGCTTACTGAGTGGCAGTTTTCACAAAAAGGACAGGGGGGCCAAGGGGGCAAATTCATCTGTCTTTTTCAGTGACTCACTCTGGATGAACTGCTTCTGCGTGTGTGGGGGGGCGTGTGCGGGGGCGGGGGGGGGCGCGCTTATCTTCTGTTGCTCAGCCTTTATCTTTTGTTGTTTTAGGGAGTGTGATTCATTCCTCTGCTTTGACAGGTAAAGGAATATGTTTTTTTTGGCCCACCTTTATTGTGTCCCCCCTTTAACTGGGAAGGCTATTATGTTTGGAAGCCATCAGACTCCTAATAGATAGACAGTGTTTTTTTGTTTGTTCATTTGGAACAGATATAATGATCTCAGAACCCACTGGGTCTGCAGTGGAGGACAATACAGCCTTATCCCCTGAGCAGCATGGATTTAGGCTATTGTAAAAATTTCATTACTACTGTGTGGTGTTTAGTTTGATTTGGTTCATAAGTTCTTATGTGAATTTCTTTTCTTTTTTTTCCAAAAAGTGAAAACTGGTAAAAACAATAATTTTTCTTCCAGGGAGCAAGATATAAAATGATGGTGGGGTCCGAAACGCAACTTGCAGGCTAGTTTATGCTTTGCTCTACGGGAGAGTTCTGGTCATAGTTAAGAGTGCGGTGGTAGTACCTGCAGTAGTTTGCTCTCATGGTACAGATCTGTGTTTGGCAATGCAACTGATGTGCCTCTTGCTGCGAGGGGGATGGGCAGTGATTTCATAGGTTCGTGTATGGCCAATTAAAATGCATTTTCAGATATTGCCGAGATCCTTGAGTGATTGTCGTATTGTTTCTAGAATAAATCAGCAGATGGTGTTTGTTTTCCCAATTGGAGCCCAAGATTAACAAGTATTATTTGGGAAAAGAATTTGGAGAGTCATCTTGGGATTCCTTTTTAATTGGGGCTCCCCACTTCTTTGTTGGGGGATCTTTAGGCTTCAGGGGGAAAGGTCCAGGAGAGACTTAGGCCTTCTGCTGTGGAGGGTCTGGGTGAGCTAGGGAGGCACTTTCACCCAAGAGCCCCGGAAGAGGTGGTCCCTAGAGAACTCCATGGCTCTTTGGCACTGGCTGGCTCCCTCTTTGGGGAAGTGTGGATTCCTAGAGTGTGAGCAGGTTGTCCCGAACTGTCCTGGGACTGAGAGCTTAGTCGTTGCGAAAGAATGTATAAGGCATTGGGTGGCCCCTGAATTCTGCCTGCCACATTTGTTTTCCCCCAAATAGAATTGTGTTTTGAGAGTGCGAGCCCAGTTACTAGAACTCTGGGGGGCTTGTACCTTTGCAGTCCTGTGGCTTCTTACATCCTTTCTCTCCCGGTCCTTTCTCTCTCGCCTATGTGTCGCAATTCTGATGATTTTTGCAGCACCCAGTTAATTTTCCTGCAGCATCCTGCTCAGCACACTGGCTTTTTCCTTTATGTCTTAATGGGAGTCCGTCTTTCCTTTTCATGTCATTGATCCTCACTCCTGGCCCTCCCTCCCCCTTTTGCTTATTGAATAGGTGCTTTAAAAAAAAAAAAAAGAGAAAAACTTTAGATTATGATGATGAGCATCTTATTTATAGCAACAAATAAAAACACACAGGTCTTGATTGAATGCCAAGGCTGCCGTTCAATCTCGGAAGGTTTGTCTGCTATTCATAAACTGCTTAAGATGTTTTCTTGTAGTTTGTGACATAAGCAGAACGCTTTGATTTGGTTTCTTTCTACAGCTCCATTTTCAGTCCGGGAGCACACATTACTCTGCGTACAAAACGATTGAACACCAGATTGCAATTCAGGTAGGACACGCAAGAGATCCCGACGCTTGATTTGTCACTATGTAGGTCTCTTGTGTCTTTTATTCTCTGTCCCTTCCTCCAACCCAGATGATGGCACTGAGGACGACGGTGGTGATGATAATGGTGGTGATGATGGTGGTGGCGGTGGCGGTGGCGGTGGCGGTGGTGGTGGTGGTTGGTTTGTGGGGGGCGGGGCGGGTGGGAAGGAAAGAAGAAACAGGGGCAGAAGAAATGCTGCTGAAATGATTTAAAGATCCAGAAAGAAGGAGACGCCTGTGCTTTTTAAGAGCGTCTTGGTCAGGCGAGTCGGGCCCACAGACCCAAGCTTGGCTACTGTGTTTTGCTTGGGGAGGGGTCTTAAACTGGACTCCAGTGAGGCAGCGGAATGTGAGCGGGAAGAATGAAGGGGGCTGGAAGGGGAGAGGAGGCTGGGTGACAGCCAGAGAGTTGTTTCCGGTGCCTCAAAATCATGTTAAGTGGTGCTAAGAATATCACTTTTGACCTGATTGTTCTGAAATGTTGATTTCTCTTGGACCTGTTGATACATGACACTAGAAGTGCTGGGAGGGAAAGGCGACGGATCCCAGCTTCTGATGAGTGTCCTGTTTCCTGCTCACGTAGTACTTCCATTCTTTTAAATCCAAAGGCTAAACAAATCGCAGACTAATATAGACTCAGCTGAACTCATGCCAACAGAATGCAGGCGTGGAGGGAGAGCAGACTAATAGGATTTTCGTCTGTCTGCCTGGCCTTGCCAGGATGGATGGACCTCACGGTGTAACTAATGGTGCCGAAACTTCTTGAGTCTTCTGCTTCTGGGTTAACCCTTCGGAGGGAGGTCTTTGAAACCCCGTTGTTGGGCCTTTAAAGTCTGGCTCTCAGGTCTTCTCTCCTTGGAAGTGGGTGTCCCCTGGGTGTATCGTTCACCGTATCCCACCGCTCCCTTGCTTATGGTCACCCCTTGCAGATCCACTTGTGTCTGTGCCTGTGGTCTAGTGGAGCTTCGACCACATCGCCTCTTTGTAGCTCTGCTGTTTCAAATCTGCCTCTGCCCGGAGCTGCCCTTCCAATAGCCCTCGGCCCCAGGTACATTGTGAAGTATGTTACCGGTGAAAAATACGTCCCACAGACGTAGTTATTCGGTGGATCCCTAATATTTGGTACTTGTTTCAAGGTGATGGTGACCTATTTTAAACACATTTTGATTGTTTTTGCACCTGGGCTGTTGACCTATGGGTGTCTTTTGGGGAAAGTGTGGCTCTTAATAGTATGCCTTCTCTAACCCCAGGTGTTTCCCAGGCTGGTGTTCTTGCTGGCTGCTGTGCCTGCTGGCACTCTTGCTGGGGGCCCTTGTTTCCTTCTGGTTAACAGCACAGTGCATTTCGCTCCCAGAAAAGAGTGTAGGCTCAGGGCTTGCTTGGAGAGCAAGCCCAGCCCCTAACTCTTGACGAATGGATGGATGACCCATGTTCTGAGGCCCACTGCATCTGGCGGAGGGCTGGAAAATCCTGTTGCCCGGGCTGTGGGAATGGGTGAGGGTGAATTAGGACCGCGATCCCTATCTTGGTGTGGAAAGGCTGGCTGGGGCCATGTCACCGGGAGACCAGCCGAGGCCAGCCCAGCTGTCGTGTCTTTACACCCATTGCTGAAGTGTCCCTTGTTAGGCCAAGCAGTTTATCTTTCTCCAAACCACCTGGCACGGGTGCGGGCCATGGGAAGCTCTTTCTCGGGAAGAAGGTGGAGTACGTTACGGGGCTCATTGTTGGGAGGACTGAAACCACTTCTGTTCCTCCATGAATGAACAGGTGGTATTGTTCTCCCTGGCTTCTCTTGGCTGAGGCCTGCTGCCCGTGTGGGCAAACAGAGAGGCATTTCATCAGAGACCCTGCACCACCATGCTTTTCGTATCCACTCTCCCCCATTCTCTCCTAGACCAGGACGAGGCCAAGCCAAATGGCAGCTAGCTGTAATTTTTGTTGGATCATCAAAGGATACATGGCAAAAACCAGAACAAAACAAAACAAAAAACCCAAAAGAAGCAAAGAGGGGAAAAAAAAAGGAACCCTCAGATGCAATAAAATTGTTCCCAAGGCACATGGCAGCTCAGGAGCCAGTGGGGGTCAGAGGAGAGGGTGGTTCTGCTTTGGTGCAGAGAGGAGCAGCCCCTCTCGCTCTGCCCCGGTCTTCCGTTTCAGGCTTCAACGTGATTGTTGGCACAATGTTCTTCCCTGGAAATTTAAAACGGTTTAACCTTGAGAAATACTGTATTTCAATCTGAGCTGAGCTGGTTGCTCTCCTAAGCTATATCCTAAAATAACCTCGAGTAGTATGACACCGAGCGTCACAAGATGCATCCTCCTTTCCCATCCCGCCCCCCTCCTGTCATCTCAGGACGTGGCCAAGTTCGCCGTTGATATGAATGGCCTCCTAGTGATTCCGTAGACGTGTCCTGATCTTGGAAAAGCCTTGGACACGGCACCGGTTGATATGTTGGGGGGTCTTCTTCACTTTGGACAATCTCCTGACTCCTGTCAGTTTTGACCACAACTGTGGCCACACGAAGGCCATATTCTACCTAGATGTTAACACAAATAGAATTGGGATGAACATTAAAAGGCCTTTTTTATTTTTTGTTTATTTTTTTAAAATAAATTTTATTGCAGTATAGTTGACTTACAAGTTGTGTTAACATCAGGTGTACAGCCAAGTAAATCAGTTGTACATACACATATATCCGTTCCTTTTCAGATTCTTTTCCCATATAGGCCATTGAGCAGTATTGAATAAAGTATCCTGTGAAATGCAGTAAGGCCTTGTTACCTATCTATAAAAAGGCTTTTTTTTTTTTTTTTTTGTAGAAGACATAGTTATTTAACTCTATGGACTTGTAAAGAGTTTTGTTGAGATATAAGTACGACACCATGCAGACACCTTTAGTGTGTTTTTGTTTGTTTGTTTGTTTTTTGGCCGCCCCGAGGCATATGGAAGTTCCTGGGCCAGGTATCAGATCCGAGCCACAGTTGCGACCTGTGCCATAGCTGCGGCAATGCCGGATCCTTTTAACTCGCATTGCCAGGCTGGGTCGAACCTGCGTCCCAGCACTCCAGAGACGCTGCTGATCCCATTGTGCCACGGTGGGAACTTCTGAACTCTTGTGAACATCCATGAAATTATCACCCAAATCACTGTATAGAGTGGGGTTGAAGCGCTTTTTCTGTAAAGGGCCAGATAGCATATATTTTAGGTTCTGTAGGCTGTACAATCTCTGTGGTAACCTCTCAGCTCGGCCGTTGTGTGTGAAAACAACCAAAAATAATACCCAGGAGTTTCCGTCGTGGCTCAGCGGTTAGCAAATACGACTTGGAACCCTGAGGTTGCGGGTTTGATCCCTGGCCTTGCTCAGTGGGCTAAGGATCCAGCGTTGCCGTGAGCTGTGGTGCAGGTTGTAGACGCAGCTCAGATCCTGCGTTGCTCTGGCTGTGGCGTAGGCCAGTGGCTACAGCTCTGATTCGACCCCTAGCCTGGGAACCTCCATATGCCCCAGCAGCGGCCCAAGAAATGGCAAAAAGACAAAAAAATAAAAAATAATAAAATAAAGTGAAAAACTTTTTTTAAAAAAATAATACCCAGCAGTAGAAGTATAGGTGTAGCTAGGTCCCAATAAAACTTTATTTAGAAAGACAGACAGTGGCAGGATTGGGCCCATAGTCTGTAGTTTGCTGGGCCTTGAAAAAGAATATGAGCCACTCCAGGAGCCTTGTTTATTTAAGGCTTCCCACCACTGCCAATAAAAAAATCCTCACCATGGATTAGTTTTGCCTGTTTTTTGGCTTCTTAAAAATGGGATTGTGGAGTTCCCGTCGTGGTGCAGTGGTTAACGAATCTGACTAGGAACCATGAGGCTGCGGGTTCGGTCCCTCCCCTTGCTGAGTGGGTTAAGGATCCCGTGTTGCCGTGAGCTGTGGTGTAGGTCGAAGATGCGGCTCGGATCCCGTGTTGCTATGGCTCTGGCATGGGCCCATGGCTACAGCTCTGATTTGACCCCTAGCCTGGGAACCTTCATGTGCCTCGGGAGTGGCCCTAGAAAAGGCAAAAAGACAAAAGACAAAAAAAAATGGGATTGTGTAAAATAAACTGTCTCATGTCTGGCCCCGCTTGGCATTAGGTGTGTGAGCTTTGACCCTGTTATTGCCTGATGCGTGGCTGGCTATTTTTTATTGCTCCGTACTATTCCACAATGCACGGGTCCTTTTTGTGTTTTGGGATATTTGAATTGCTTCCAGTTTTCTTCTCATGAATATGAAGTCCTAGTTCCAGTTTCACCTGCATCTTTTGGCGGAATATGTGTGGCGGCTTCTGTTGTCCATCGCCAGGCGTGGACGGGGAGACTAATATATGCGTTTAGCTTGCATTGCTCTTTTGAGAGAGACTTGGACACTGGGTTTCAAGTGTTGTCGTTTGAATTGTTGTTAGATGTGTGGACCCCTTAGGAGGGGAGCAGTAACACGATATAGGTGGGATCAGAGGCCACTTTGCCCAAACTCCAGGGCAGGCCCCTTCTCGCAGTGCTTTGTTTTCTGGCGCCAGCTCCTGGGAACTCCTCCCACCTTCTCCATCAAGCCGGGAAGAGGCCGTGCAGGCTGAGTGCAGAGGTGGGCCCATTGCAGACGCCTGCCAGGGATGTCCTGCAGGTGACTGTGGGTAAACATTTCGGCACCACTGCCTCCCTGAAGAGAGCTCTTCTCACACTCCTCCCCTCATCATCATTCCAGCCCCAAGAGCAGTATTGTAATCAAGGTCAAGACCCATAGAAGATGTTTCCCTTGGTTTTCAGAAGGGCTACTCCAGAACCAATTAAGGCTTTGTTTTAAGAGTATTTTGGCCAAAGGTTGATGTTTTAACACCAAGTCAGATGTGATTTAGGAAAAAAAAACTCCACACGCAGCAAAAACAAACTGCGTAGACCTTTCTTGGTTGTTTTTCTTTTCAGATGTGAAGTGGTTTGTGTGCGTGTGTGCGCGTGTGTGCACAAAGACAACTAGGAGAGGATCCAGAAGAAATGGACCATTTTATTTGTTGACACAGCTGAGCGCTGGAGATTTTGTAGTGGGTGTTGCTTTCCCTCTTATCCACAGGCTTGCAAGTTCCCATCTCACTTCTGCCTCCTGCTTGGTCTTAGAGCTCGTCTGCCCTGATTCAGTAGGGCCTGAGGACCTGCTTCCAGGGCCTTGGCGCTTATGGAGCCAGCGAAAGAAGGATAGAGGCTGGAGAGCATCCTGCCGGTATTGACCCTTTTATTCTTTTATTTTTTTTGCCTTTCTGTCTATTTAGGGCCGCACCCGCAGCATATGGAGGTTCCCAGGCTAGGGTTCTAATCTGAACTGTTGCTGCCGCCGCCGCCGCCGGCTGACACCACAGCCACATCAACGCCAGATCCAAGCCGTGTCTGCGACCTACATCACAGTTCATGGCAATGCCAGATCCTTAACCCACTGAGCGAGGCCAGGGATTGAACCTGCAACCTCATGGTTCCTAGTCAGATTCATTTCCGCTGCGCCACAACAGGAACTCCAACCCTTTATTCTTGAATGTGAACTTGACATCGAGTCTTCACATTCTATAGCTCAGAGACCATCTCTCTGCTCCAGTTGATCCTTGGTGTTCCTGATAGAAAGGGCCAGGGAATTGTACCAGCGGGTGTGGTCAGAAAGTGGGGGCTTTTCCCCCACTTCATGTGTCTGATGGTGGTCTCTTGTATTCTAGACCCCTCCTTCCTCCACAAGTTCCCTGGCCTTTCAGTTTTCATGAGGCTTTGCTGTCTCAGTTGAGGAACAGATCTGGGCTAAGAGGGAGAATTCCCAGAAACGCCTTTAGTTCTTGGTACAGCTGCTTCCTCACTTTTCCTTTAGTCCTATCACCAGACCTGGCTGTGAGATTTCACGTCCACTTTCTGTAAAGAAAGCAGCGTATCTGTGTGTGGCCAGGAGTGACAGACATGGAGAGCATTCTCTAGAATAGTTTGCCAAAGCCTCTGGATGCCAGTTAACTCCTTCAGAGGGTTCATTCACTTGCTGTCCTGGTCAACTTCAGCTTAATTGTCCGATTCAAGACCATACCCCAGAATGTCCGTTCATTCATTCAAAAATATTTCCTATGTGGAGTTCCCTGGTGGCTCAGTGGGTTCAGGATCCAGTGCTGTCACTGCTGTGGTGAGGGTTTGATTCCTGGTCTGGGAACTTCAGCATGCCATGAGTGTGGCCCAAAAAAGAGGGGAATATTTATTGTGCATCTACTAGGTGCCAGGCCCCTGGGCAGAACACATCAGAGAGTTTAAATTCTGGTGATGTTTTAGATACTGGTTTATAAGCATCCCACTCCCCTTGGTCTGAATGAGTAGGTTTTGGCTATAACCTGGAAGTTCGCTGCTGCTACTGCTGTTTTTTTTTTTTTTTTTTTTTTTTTTCCGGTTGCACCTGTGGCCTGCAGAAGTCCCCCGGCCAGGGATCAAACCCATGCCACAGCAGTGATAATACCGAATCCTTAACCCGGTGAGCTACCAGGGAATTCCCCAGGAGTTTGCATTTTTAATCAGGGTTCTGATTTCTGACCCCAGAGGCTTCTGACATCAGTCAATTGATCACTTATCGTCTGCTCAGTCATTTTCACTAGCTGAGTAAAAATTGAAGGCTGGCCAGGTACTCGATGCGGATAACTTTTTCTCACTGTGAGTGAGAAACTAGACTGCCCTTAGGTCCCGATGAGCTGTGGACGCCTTTCCGTCTCCCCGCTTACGTGAAGAGAGCCAGGTAACTTTTGCAAGGCTCGGGAAGAGGCATTTCTTTGTTTTTGACAGAGTAGCTTGGGCAACAATGTGCTTGGTCTTTGGAGTCAGAGGCAGTAACAACAGCTGATAATAATAGCAGCTTCTGCTCATTGAATTCTCCCGATGCGTTGGGTCTGGTGTTAAGTGCTGTGTGTGAATTATTGATCGATTCTTCATAACAACACAGAAGGAAACCCGAATGGTGTAGCTGCTCTGCCCACCATTATCCCCATTTTGTAAGTGAGGAAGTGGAGACTCAGATATCCAAGCTGTTTTCGCCTGATCAAGGCATTAGGATTCAGGCTGGAGAGAGCCTGAACCACACAGCCTCGGCCTTGACCTCAGGCTCAGCAGGGTCTGGGGGCTCAGCAGTGGCGACCAACCAGCTCTCTGGGCTGTGTACCAAGGAACTGCCTGGGGAGCTGCTCAGAAATGGAGAATTCTGGGCTTAATCCCCTGGAGAGCTTCCTTCATTAGGACTGGGTCTGTGTATCACAGCTATGAGCAAGCATCACCAGGAGGGTTTGTCGAGATGCAGATCATGGCTCCACCAGAGTTTCAGGTTCTGTAGGTCAGGGTAGGTCCTGACATTTGCAGCTTTAACCAGTTTTCAGGCAGTATTTGAGAACTGATGGGCAAGGGTTTTGTTGCCCAGCTCTGGCGGCACGTTATGATCCCCAGGGTGGGGGCAGGGGGGGAGCACTAAAGATGATGCCGTGGCCTCAGGACTACAGGAATCTGTACCCTGTCCCACTCTTTGGAGGATTCTGAAGCACATCATTTCATGAGAACAGCTGTTGTAACCTCTTTTGTTTGTGTGGGGGCTCATGTTAGCTTGACTCCCTGTCCCTGGGGGAGAAAAGCCTGGTTGCATTCAGAGTCCTTTAAGGGACGTCTGTGCCGTGGTGGGAGTCGGTCTCTCTTTGGAGAACATTCCTCCAGCAGGTAACCAGTGATGATCACTACCCGTGGGAGAAGGCGGGAGTCTGCTGTCACGGGCAAGGGGCTATGGGACCCTGAAGCTGAGGCGGGGTCTGGCAGCCTCCGTACTGCTGGCACTTCCCTGTCATGTGAAAGTGCAGGTGCAGGATTCCTAGTTCCAGGGTGGGGCCTGAGAGTCTGCATTTCTAACACGGCCCTCAGAGGGTGATGCTCTCCAGACCACTCTTGGAGTGGGAGCGAAGGTGGAGCCCATTTTGAAAGGCGAGGAAGCCGGGGAGCCGAGAGGTGGGTGGATTGCCTTGTCTGAGGTCTCCCAACACGGAGGAGACAAGAAGCCAGGGGTCCAAGGCAGCCTCATGTCCATCTTCCAAGGAGAAGTTAGGGTCTTGTCTGAGCCAGTAGCAGTTGCAATTACATTGGCCAGATTAAAGACACAATCCAGTTTTACAGGATTGCCTTACCGGTTTTTACTCTCTTTCTGTTCTAACGCTATCATTGTGTTTGTATGAGTTGAGAGACTTGGGTCTGTTCATCCTCCACCATATTAAGGCACCTGGGGCTCAGCCTGCATGGTCTTGTAAGAGGGCTGGTGAGGATGCAGAGGGAATGTCTGGTTGTCTTGGAGGAGAACAACTGGCAAGAATGGAAAACCACTGTTCTACCTGCCAGAGGTGTCCCCCCTTCTGGGCCACAGCCCATAGGTGTAGAGGTCTGGTCTGCGGCAATCAGCTGGTGGTGTTTTCTTCGTAACTCCATTTTCTAAGTTGCACTTTATAATAGTATTTACTTTTTATAAAGTCCCTAGGAATCATGGGGCCATTCGGCTACGCGCAGACGTTTCTAAGTGGGTTATGGCTGACATTTGCAGGCTTATCAAGCTGAGCACTTAATTTGTTTCTGGAGTTTGATTTGGTTGCATGGTATCAAATCCTGGTCAGACAGATAAGTGGGTGCAATTTTTTTTTTCAGTGGTTTACCTTGAATTTCCCACGTATCCTTCAGTTCGGCAGAAGTGGCACTAGACCATTCTTCCTGAGGGTTCCACCAAAACCCCTGGATGGCTGGCGGCTTGTTTACTATTTTAATGAGTAATATCTTGAGATTGAAAAAATAAGTAAAGCTTAAAAGTAGGTACAGGTACTGTATATTACTTTATCTCTAGCATGTTGTGGAAAGCAACATTAGAGTCAAATTATGTGTGGACTCTTTGAAGCATCTTCACAAAACCCCATTTTTTTTAAGGGTACCAGCTGGAAAAGACACTTGGTTACCCCAGCCTCTACACCAGTTGAGGCCTGGACCGGAAGTGTGCCTGTCTTTGCAGGCAGGATGAGCTCAGGTGGCTTAGTGCAGCTTCCTCCATCTGAGCACCTGGGACATTTGGGGCTGGATGACTCCTTGTCGCACAGGGGACTGTCCTGTGCATGGCAGCACATGTCTGTTTGGCACCAGCGTGGCCTCTGCCCTCTCCATGCTGCTAGCACCCAACAAAAATGTGACAACCACAAATGTCTTTAGATCTTGTCACATGTCCCGTGGGGGTTCCAAATTGCCCCGGTTGAGAACCACGGGCTTGGTTTGACAAAATGTGCACCCTGCCATTGGGCTGTAATAGCATTGCCTTTGCATTTTATTTATTTGTTTACCTTGCTTTTTAGGGCCACATCCATGGCACATGGAGGTTCCCAGGCTAGGGGTCGAATTGGAGCTGTAGCTACCGGCCTACACCACAGCTCAAGGCAGTGGCAGATCCTTAACCCACTGAGTGAGGCCAGGGATCGAACCTGCGTCCTCATGGATACCAGTCAGGTTGGTTACCACTGAGCCTTGATGGGAACACCTGCCTTTGCATTTTAAAGGGACAGGTTCAAGAGGGGGTGGGTGGTTCAGCTCATGCTTTTGGAGTCAGATAACCTGGGTTCAGGTCCAGGTACTGCCAAGCCTCTGTTACCTGATCTGTAAAATGGGGATGATGCTAGTACCTGTTTTAGAAGGTTGTTGGGAGGTTAAACGAGAGCAGGTCTGTAATGAAGTGGGTATAGGGGGGTAGCAGATAAATACAAGCAGCTGTTTTTAACCACTGAGGACTGTGTGAAGTACTCGTAGATGTCGAATATGCCTCATTCCGACGTGCATTGTATATTTTTTATTTCCTGTCAAGAGCATCACACATGATAAATTTGATAACGTGGACTATCTTTGCTGGGTAACAAAGATTTATGACTCCTGTTGGTTGCTGTTTGCGTTTCTCTTATGTCACTTGAAAATCCTGCCTAGCCCTTGTAACATTTGACTGGAATATAAGCTCTTCTGAGGTTGGGTTTCGCTCATCTTTGTATCCTTAGAGCACTGTACAGGAATGCCTGGGACCTAGTAGATGTACAGCAAGGGGTGTGGACCTGTTTAAATAACACACAATGTGGGCAGAAAGGGAACAGAGTACAGAAGTTTGCATTTTTCTCCTAACAGCTTCCTTCATAACACCAATAAATATGTTCTTTGGTACTCACCCAAATAATTTGAGATAGACCTTCAATCCCTATGTAGACTGAATGGGTTCTTTCCTGGGAATCTCATATTTTGGTTTCAGCTCTCCTTCGGTGCATGAACTCGCACCCCGTCTTAGTGACTGTGGCATCGTTCAAACAGTGCATGACCATGTTGGACTGGTTTATTTCTGTGATTGTCTTCTAATTTTCAAGATGCTTGGAAGTTAGTTGGTTTTTAAAAGCAATATCAGTTTGGTTTTTTTTTTTTTAATTTTTAAATTTTTTTTTTGGTCTTTTTCTTTTTGCTATTTCTTGGGCCGCTCCTGCGGCATATGGAGGTTCCCAGGCTAGGGGTCTAATCGGAGCTGTAGCCACTAGCCTATGCTAGAGCCACAGCAACGCGGGATCCAAGCCGCGTCTGTAACCTACACCACAGCTCACGGCAACGCCGGATCGTTAACCCACTGAGCAAGGGCAGGGACTGAACCCGCAGCCTCATGGTTCCTAGTCGGATTCGTTAACCACTGCGCCAGGACAGGAACCTGTTTGTTTTTTTTTAAATGACAAGTAATGTTACCTATTGGATTGTAACATTTTCTCAGACTTTGACACCTGCTAATCTCTGCAGGGGACTTCCAAAAAAACCCCAAAATGAAACAAGTGTTTTCCTATTTGTGGGTGGCTGAGCCCACCCAAGCAAATTCGTTCTTTTCTCTTTCCACACTTTGCGCCTCCCTGAATTTTGAGGTGGAGATGAGGTGCTAGAATAAAGAACTTTGATTGAAAATCAGAAATTGTCCAAGGCTTGTAAATGGATGTGTGTGTGGGGGGGAGGGGGAGCCCTTGGTGGGGGTGGGGGTGGGGGAATCTTTTCACCAGGGCTTTGGTGCAGATGCCCCGGAGAGAAGATAGTCTTGTGTCAATAGTTTTTAAGCTGATTCAGTGAGCATTGTTGATGATTGAAATTGAAGAATTGTGAAGACAATTCATCTTGAGGAACAGAGAGCGTGGAGTGTGAGCGGGGCTGCTGGGAACAGACATTGACATACGGGCCGTCATCAAACTAATTGTTGTTTGAATTACCTGTTATGATCCGATGACAAATCTGCCTTGCTCCTGCCACTGGAGCAGAAAATGTAGCTTGAATTGGCGTGATGTTAGCAAGTGTAAACTGTACTTCAACAAGATGGATAAACCCAATTATGGGGCAGACCTGTAGAGAGAAAATCCATTTAAATCTCGTAATGTTAAGCAGAGCTGTGTTTAATTCATTTGGACCAATTTGGGAATGATGTATGGGTGTTGGTGAACATTCGTCAACGCGGGGACCCCTTGGAGGGAAGGGATGGTCGGATGCTGCCTGCCACTTGGGGGGCAGCCAGGGTGTCGTCTCAGCAGCCTGCACTAATGGCGGGGAAAGGCAGAAATGACAAAACGATGTACTAACTGCCGCTGGGAGAGCAGCGCCGTGTAAATGAACCAATAACGAAAACATATGAAGCAGAAATGAGAGGTGGTGTTTTTCCTAACCGCTGCTGACAAGCTGAAATGTAAAGGAAACTTGAGGTTCCTTGTCTGTATTTCCAGCCCTTCAGTATCTGCATGGGTTTTTTTTTAAGCCTCGTCGTAAGACCTAGAGAACGCGCTTCATATTTGCTTAATGATGATTTGGGGCGGGGGAGGGGACAGCTACATTTACATTGATAGTCTCGGGGCATTTGATTCTCGATGGGAAAGCAGTTACGAGGGTATTGTTATTGTGAAATACACAGCTGTTTCATGTTTGGAAGAGCGTTTAGAAGGTCTTGTCTATTTAAATTTTTCTATTTTTTTTTAATAGCTCCTCAGTGGTGACCCAGCTTTGTATGTAGTAGGTGCTCAGTGTATATACCAATGAGGTGAATGGAAACGTTGAGCCTGAGAGAAGTAACTTGCAGACCTAAATCCTGGTGTTTCCACAACTCACACACTCTTTGGGATCTATAAGGATCTTGTATCCTAGATTGACCCAGTAGTTTGCATTCCTGGGAATTTTCTGGTTTTTATCTAAAAATGTATGATTTTATTCCCCTCCCTCCCTGGCTTCTGTAGTGTTGTTTTGGCCCAGGATGTTCATAGAAGACGCTCTGTCTTCCTTTTGTTTGGGCAGGAGCTGGCGAAGCCTCCCATTGGGTTGTTATTGTTGGGTTTCTCTCTTTGGGTTTGGGGGTTTTCTCCTTTCCTTTTCTTTCTTTTCTTTTGTGGAGTGGACTGGACTGGGACACTCGGCTTGTTGAAAGGAGCATTTGAAAGGCTGGAGTGTCTAAGCAGCTTGGCGGTGGAGAGCCAAGAAATTCATGGCTGTGCACTCTTGCCCGCAGCCCGTAAATCTAACCTTGGGAGTGCTGGTGTAAGTGAAGGGTAAAGCCCTGAGAGGCTCTTTCCCCTGTCATTGGGGTGCAGTCCATTGTATGGGGTCGTGGTGTACATTTCGTGTCCATTCCAGGCAGATCTTTTCTTCCAGGGGCAGCTTTGTTAGGATTTGACTTTCGGGCTGTCTCCCAACTTTCAGTTCAGTCGAAGAACCAATCAGGGGATGATAATAAAAGATTAACTCTGCGCAGTCGAAAGTAGTTTAACAGGAGAATCTAGGTAAAACCTTTCGAGCGAATTTAAACTACCATCGCCACCAAAACCTTCCAGCACATCGAGGTCCTCAAACTGACCCGCCTGTTGGTGGACCTCCCCGTCACTTCAGAACAAGTACCGCAGTTGAATGCATGTGGAAGGAACCCTGAGATGAAGATCTTTGAAGATCTTTGCACTGAAAGAAGGAGCATCCTTTTGCAGACCATCAGGTTTTATAGGAGTTCTGTCTGGTTTGGCTCGGTAGCAGTTGTCAGAATTATATTCCAGAGCGTGGGGTATAGACAGTATGACTTAGGCAGGCAGCGAAGAAGGGGTGTTTTGGAAAATAGACTCTTGAGGAAAAGAAAGCCATACACTCTGTGGGTAGGATGGTCTGTTCTTGTTGGGGGTAATAAGCCTTTTCAGGGTTCTGGCAGGGGCGCTTTCTTAATTGTGGCTTTCTGGTGTTAGAGCTGAAATCCTTCAGTCACGTGTGCAGAGAGGAATTTTTGTCGTTTTGATTAGATCCTCAATCAGATACATGGTAGAAGATCTAATTATAAATCAATGGATATAAATATATGATAGAAGATCTAGGAATACTTAAAAGATGATGCAGAAATGAACGGGTGAAATAATGTCAACTCTTTAGGTTAAAGTAAATTATTTTCTGTAGAATTAAAAAAATAAGCTTCCTTATGGTATCAAGTTCTAGCCCAGGGCTTAATTGATATATGGGATCTAGAAGACAATTTACGAGATGTTTTAGGAGTCACAAAGTTCTGAATTTGATTCTTATCCTTAAAATCAAAAGCACACGTCCCTTTTTTCTCCTCTTCCTGGTCTTTAGTCACTTAGTTTTTATTTTGGAATCCAGCAGCATTTATTTCTTAATCATTGCTGAGGAAGCCAAGACTTTTCCTGTTAATTAAAAAAAAACAAAAAAAACAAAACCCCCGAACAACTTCACTGACCCAATGTAGGGAGACATTTTTTCATGAAAGGGAAATTAAAGGTTCAAAAATGCCCCGAAGCAAAAAGGGACGTGTTTACCAAACCGTCCCCGTGCTTTGTGCACCCAATTTTGTTTTGTGTTGTTCTAAAAAACTTGCCACTTGTCACGTTTTCACAGCGGCGAGTGAAGGCCGATGACACCTGTCTTCTTCCAGCAGACCTGATGTGTGAAGCCATTTGTGTGTGAAGAATTGGCACCCAGGGCCTGAATTCTTGAGGCAAAGGCCTTGGTCATGTGGTCAACCTTCTTTCCTTGGCAGGAACCCCATCCTCAATCCCCCTGCTCCCCCGCCAAAAAAGGGCAACAATAAAAAAGTTGTGATTTGCTTGGGTGGCTTTTCAGTTGGGTGACATCTGCTGGTTTATCTTCATCAGAAAATAAATGCTAATGTACTTATCCTTGCTCCCCAAGCATGCTCCTCCTGCCATGATTTTGTCATTTTAGGAGGGGGTAGAAAAAGCACCAAGGTCATTGCTGTTGCTGTAGATGGGCCAGGTGCCCCTGCCTCCCTGTTTTTTTTTAATAGTAGTAAGTTGAGAGTTGCTTGGTGTTTTTCCCGCCTTGCCCTTGTTGGAATTTTTGGCCACAGCGCCCCTCTCCAGGCCCCCGGTTTTGCATAGCAGTTGAAGGGGCCCGACAGTGACTTGCACGTGACAAGAACGGATGAGCTGACATGTAGAAAGTACACACACAAAACCACATGCCCCATGCAAAGCAGATATGGTTTTGATTTTGGCCTTCGTGGTTCTGTTATCGTTGCCTTTTCCGTGAGAGTGGATTTTTATCTCTCAGCCGACGTCGGGTTCTGTTCATGGTTTGTGGTTTCCAGTTGCCATTGCAGCTTGTGCATTGGGCTGCCTGGGAAGCAGGGGGACCAGGGCTCCTGGCCTGAGGGCCTCTGAGGAGAGGGAGCCCCGGGACGGCGTTCCCGAGGCGTGCTGAGATTGAAGATCTGGCTGGAGCCCGGCTCCCTGGCAAGTGGCTGCAGGCCCATTGTCCCCGTCCTGGATCCTCTGCTGTCACACGCTCCCCACCTGGGCTTCTTCTCTCTTTCTGTGTTAGTTATGTAAGGCCTCTGGGACTATTTTGGAAACATCTAGACCAACTTGTGATTGATCTTCCTGTTCTTTCTATTTCCCCTGATTCCCTTTCTTTCCTCTCATCTCCTTTGGCAGGAAATATTTTTTCCCTCATTAACGAGTTTCCAGGTCAAAATTTCCCATGAAGTATGAACTTTTCTTTATCCCAGTATTTGATTTCCACTGCTTTTCTCCCTCCCTTCCTTTCTCTCTCTCTCTCTTTTTTTTTTTTTTGGTTTTCTTTTTACATAAAGCTGACAACTTTAAATGGCGGAGTGGGCTCCTGCCTCTGTTTTCTCATCTGTAGAAAAATGGGTTTACTAAGAGGACTTGCCTACTGTGTGGGTTTCTGTGAGATTCTGTGAGCGGCTTGATGCAGGTTGCTGAGAAAGTTTAATGGTGGTTTAACGGTGGTGTCACTGTTACCAATAGGGTGTCCCCGGAAACCCCTGGGCCCCAGGCAAACCCGGACTTTGGTCACCCCGACAACACCGTTGTTACACTCTTGCCAAGTGGACAAGTTGGTGATGTTCCGTGTTGCGTACCTCTGTGTGCTCTTTCCTCCCTGCCAGAAAACTCCAGTTCTGAGGTCTTTCTCCTGCAGGACAGTGAGCCACATCAGGAGGCCAGGATACTTTTTGAAGAGCGTGATGGTGGAAGAGTCTGGGTTGTGACATAATTTATCCCCCTGGGGAGGGCAGACAAAAAACCGATCGGGAGACTGGACGTGGAATTATTCAGCCTCTGATGGGCATGAAATTGGTGACAGCAAGACAGGAGTTTGTGGCCTTTTAGGTGTAGGGTCTGCGCTCTTCTGTGGTTGAATTTCCATTGCTTCGAACTTCATTTAAAAAAGGTAGATTTTAAAAGGCGTCCTTTAGGGTTCTTGAAAGACAGAGGGCTGGCTCCTGGCTTGCGAACCCAATAACATTTATTTCTTTCTTTATGAGGGAGTTTCCTGGGGCCGCTGTGGTCAGGCTCTTGTTTGCCCGACTTTGTAATAAGCGTGTAACAGCCCCCTCCTCCTCCACTTTGCCTCAAAGACCAGCGGTCCTAGAGAGTTACTGGGGACAAGAGATCTTCAGCACCTGTGACTGGAAGCTCCCCCACGGGGGGACGGGGGGCCCTGGGAGCCAGCACCCACGGGAGGAAGGGCGCCTGTCTCTGTAATTGAGTCCAGGCCCACAGCACAGTTTCCCTCGCTGGAACTTTTCCTGGGAGGTTTTCCTGGGCAAGAAATCAGTTAGTGGACAGCAGACTCAGGCCTGTTCACACCTCAGGTAGGGTGACGGCGGTGCAGTCGGGAGCTTGTCCAGAATGATTTATGCTCAGTGGAGGTTAAGAAATGACATCGATGCTCCCAATCGACTTGACAGCAGCCATTGTTGCTTTAACGCTGGGTTCCAACAGGTCCAGTTGCAACCGTCCTCGTCTGCAGAAGGCCGAATTCACACACAAGTGCTTGGCGATGTGGCCTGTTCTTATGGCTAGCCTTGGTCAGCTTTTCAGAGGCCAAAACGAGAAGAGAAGGTGAAATAAGAGAAAATCAGAAAACCATCAATAGACTTTTAAAGATACTTTTAATCCTCCTCCCCTCTTTTTGGCTTTGGGAGTTACCAAGCAATAGATGAGTGTAATTACACCCTCTCACCTCCCTGGGGGGAGAAAAAAAAGAAAAAAGGACTTGTGTTTAGCAGGCCTTCTTCATCAGAAAGGTCTGATATTTTTGTTGGTGTTGGCCAGACCTTGTGGCTGGTCAGTGGCCTCAGGCTGCTGAAGGTGCTTCCATTTTCCTGTCTCCTTCCGCCAATAGTTTGTCTCAGGAGCCTGGCTGATGGCATAGCTTTTATCAAGAGCAGAGATAATTGGTCAGTCCCTCCAAGTGATGATTTAGTCCATAACCTCTCAGGAATGTCTTAATTTACTTCATCTAACAGTTTGACCTCTTCCCCCCCCCATCCCCAAATTACCAGCAATCACAGAACGCTTTCCCCAGGCACCCCTGGGGGAGATGAGGCATTTTTTTTTCTCCTGGGGAGGACTTTTGTCTTTGAGGAATGGCAGCGGGGAAGGCTTAATTAAGGGAGGGGATGACGCTTCCTAATTAGAGTTAGGGGTCCAGGAACTCGGATCAAGGCTGAGCCTGCCACCGAAAGAGCTGGTTGTGGAGACCTTTATTTCCCGAGCCTTGGTTTGTTCCTCTGCGAAATGCCTCCATAGGACGGAGAAGCTGGGAAAGCGCCGTTGTGTCTGAAGTCTGGCATTTTGGCTGTAAAGAGGAGGCATTCTAGGATGCTGAGTGTGAGCGCTGGCGCCGAAGGTAGACACACCTGGGGGCTCAGGTCGCACGGGTGTCCTGCACATGGGGCCTTGGCCAGTTCTGGAACCGCCCTGCGTCTCACTTGTAGCTATAAAATGGGGATAAAAGCCATCTCAAAGGGTTAAATGGGATAACGTACATGTGGACCACATGTTCCCAGGCGAGGGGTCACATTGGAGCCGTAGGGAGTTCCCGTTGTGGCGCAGTGGTTAACGAATCTGACTAGGAACCAGGAGGTTGCAGGTTTGATCCCTGGCCTTGCTCAGTGGGTTAAGGATCCGGCGTTGGCTGTGAGCTGTGGTGTAGGTTGCAGACGCGGCTCGGATCCCGCGTTGCCGTGGCTCTGGCATAGGCCGGTGGCTACAGCTCTGATGAGACCCCTGGCTTGGGAACCTCCATATGCCGCGGGAGCGGCCCAAGAAATGGCAAAATGACAAAAAAAAAAAAAATTTGGAGCCGTAGCCACTGACCTACATCACAGCCATAGCAAATGTGGGATCGGAACCGCATCTGACACCTACACCACAGCTGATGGCAACACTGGATCCCTGACTCACTGAGCGAGGCCAGGGATTGAACCCGCATCCTCATGGGTACTGGTTGGATTCATTTCCGCTGCGCCACAACGGGAACTCCTATCAGGTTCTAACTGTCGCTGGGGTACGTGGTCCACTTTGTTACCAATGACCTCAAGTGGACAGGCATCATGATTGATTTTCATACCATTTTTTCTTCTGCTCTCAGAGATGAACTGCATGCTCCTTGTCAGATGGATATCAACATAGGACTTGGAAATGAACTTCCAGATCCTTCCATAGCGGGAGACAGATGCATTTGCTACCCAGGCTTTGACTCACATTTTAGTTATTCCCCTCCCCCAACGCATACATAAGCACGTACATTGATTTCTTTCTTTTTTCTTGTATTACTACAAGGATCCGTTTCTTCTGGCTTAATTCCAGAAACAACATGCCTGTCTTTTTTCATCGTTGAGGAAAAACAGTCTGAAGGCACCATAATTCCTTAAATTGGATTTCAATTCTTGATCCCCTTATGTTCGGTAAACAGAGTGTTCTATGAAACATCATTGTTTGGGAGCAAGAGGCTGGCAGCCCTGCTTTCTTTTTCAGAAGGGAAGGCCCTGTGTGGAGCCTCCTGGAGGGAGGCTGCGGGTGGGGTCCCATCAAGGTGAATGCCCACCTTCATTTGGGATGGAGGCATGGATGCCTTTCCAGAAAATGCTGCTGAAAGTTGGGAGGGCTGCCTGTTCATGAGCAGAGTTTAGCTTGGGAAGAAGCCTGCAGTTTGTGTGTGTGTGTGTGTGTGTGTGTGTGTGTGCGTGTGCTTGTTAACTCTATTAGTGCCATGGGCAGCCGCCACTTGAAAGCCTTGGGATTCCTATATTCAAATCAAAAGCACCAGGAGCAAAGATAAAGGGGACAGTGTGATCTTCAAAGATGAGGGGATAAAAAAGTAGTGGGGAATATTTTCTGGGTAATTCCTCACCCGCCCCACCTTTTCTTAAAGAAATATTAAGGGTGTCGGTGGTTTGCTCTCACTCGGTGCTGAGGCTCTGGTCAAGCCGTAGCAGTTTCTGGAGCAGAAGATGGATGACTAGCAGAAAGCAAAACAAAAATGTCTCGGGCTGGTTCTGAGCCTGTTGTGGAGTGAGTCAGTCCGTGTTTCTCAGAATCGTCTTCCTCCCTTGCCTTCCTTCCTTTCTTTGAGTTAGTTCTCGCTGGGAGAGTGCAGGCTTGGCACCCACTTACCCAAGAACTGATTAGTTCCTAAAAGAAGCAGTACGTTGATTGCTTGGAGAGATGATGTAAGCTTTGCTCTGGGGTACATCAGCTTGGATTTCTCATGCTTTATCTTATAAAGCCTAAATTAACAGCTGGTTTGGTTTGAGTTCTCCGGGATCTGACTAAGGGATTAGAGTCCATTCTCAAGTGAGTCAATCTAGTTTAATTTATTTCAGGTCTATCAAAAAAGATCAATCAAAGCTCTTTTGAAAGTAAAGCTATAATCGGCCTGCACACTTAGAAGTCACTATTGCACTTGTGTTTCTCTCTGGAGGAAAAGTGCTCAGGCTGTGGCTCGGAGGATGCATTAGGGCATTTTCCTTGTCTCTCCCTTTCTTGCGGCCCTGGGAAGATTCTGAGAAGGTGTCATGTTCGAGAATCCTGCTCAGGTGGGTGCTGCCCTGACCTCCTGCTCCCTTTTTCTTTGGTGATGCTGGATCCATGGTTTGAAATTTCTAGTTCAGCATGATGGAATACCTGACCCTTGACTCCAAAGTCAGACAGACCCACCTTTGACTTTGTGGTTCTGGATGCCCTTGAGCAGGTGCTTCCCCTAAACCTCAGTTTCCCTGTCTGTAAAATAGGCATAACAAAAATCTCCCTCAGAGGATCGTTGTTATAACAACATGAAATAACACTATATCTTTTGATTTTTGTTGTTGTTGTTAAAAAACCCAAAAAAACCAAAAAACCAACACTGTAGGGGTGTACCAAGAAGCTGAAGCCCTTCCCCCCACCCCCCAGACATTCAGCAGAAACAGATTGATTTAGGGTTAGCACTGTGTCTTTGCTCTGGGAATGCCTGGATACAAGGACCTCGCCCTTGCCCTGTAGGAGTGTACAGTCCATTGGGAAAAGAAAGTACTTAGCAGAGCAGGGTATCTGGATGCTGCTCACCTTGGTCCAGAGAATGCGTCTGGTCTTCCATTTGACCGAACGAAAGCAGTGTGGGCCACCATCTGTCTCCCGCTAATGGTTCCTGTCCTCGTCTTTCTATTTCTCTTAACTTCCTCCTGGCCCCCCAGGTTTGAACATTTGCGTTATCACTGGTACCTATGTGAGTCTAGCCTCATTTTTTTCTAGCTATGAAATGGGGCGGGGATTAGTCCTCCCAGTATGTGTTAAGGGAGGGAACATTTTGGAAGTATTCTTGTGGTACTGTTGTGTGTGGGAACTGGGGCTTTGTGTACTCAGCAGTCATCACTCCAGAAAGAATCTTTTTTTTTTTTGTCTTTTTGCTATTTCTTGGGCCGCTCCCCCGGCATATGGAGGTTCCCAGGCTAGGGGTTGAATCGGAGCTGTAGCCACTGGCCTACACCAGAGCCACAGCAATTCGGGATCCGAGCCGCGTCTGTAACCTACACCACAGCTCACGGCAACGCCGGATCGTTAATCCACTGAGCAAGGGCAGGGACCGAACCTGCAGCCTCATGGTTCCTAGTCAGATTCTTTAACCACTGAGCCACGACGGGAACTCCCAGAAAGAATCTTAGTAGTAGCAAAAGGAAAAAAGAATAGATGCTGCTTGTGGAACTTTTGCTATGTGCCAGTTTCTAGAACATTCTGTATTTTGAAGCTGAATGCTCACAGCAATTTTGTACATCATCTTCATGTCACAGATGAGAAAACTGAAGAAAGTTAGGAGACCGTCCCCAAAATATAGCTAGTAAGTGGCTGCACTGGGGTTTGAGTCGGGGCCTTGGCTGATGCTAGGCCTGCCACATCGTATGGGTGCTACTTTGCCATGGAAACGGGAGGCTGCTGTCGGGAATATCATATTATTGGGCTCCTCTTTGGAAACTAACGTGGACCTTGGAGGCGAGTTTGAATCCTTTTGCAAGTGAATAATTGGATGGGGTTACCTGTGTCTCCTAAAATGAAAGCCCCTTTTTCTCTTCCTGGTCCAGTGTAGATCTAGGGCTGAAATTTCTTCGTCTGATGCGCATGCGTGGCCAAGGCTTTGTTTGTGGACTGTGGGTGTCTTACCAGGCCCATGCACCTGATCTGGTGAGGATTCTGCAACCTTTGTGGGTCTCCTGTGCAACGCCTCTTTCCTATCTCTGCATCTGGGGTTAACTATTAAAAAAAAAAAAAAAAAACCAGCCAAAGCACTTTGGAAAGTCACATGCTGGGATTCTACTATGTCCTAGAAACTGTCTTAATTCATTTCCCCCTTTGCTTTTGCTTGAGTAGAAAGAAAAAAAAAAAAAGATAGTCAATGCTAATAATTGTGGCATGTAATGTAATTGGAAGTGTTTCATTGACATGCTCGTGAGAGTTTCCGGCTCATCTTCGGCTTGGATGTAGCACTAGACTTGCCTTGAGTGTCTTGCAGGAGCCTTTGAAGCAGGTGGACCATATTATAAATAGGCGCGTTGCTATGGTGAGGATGGCAGTCCTTGCTTGCAGTGGGTAACCTTTTCTACCTTCTTGGACACTGTTTTAAAACAGCAGCCTGATAGCATTTCATCTCATCTGGACCGAGGTGGGGGTAGAGGAATCAGTGAGAATGAGGTCTGAACATTTTTTGGAGATGATGTTTTAGGGGTTTTGGCTCACCTGGCGCTGTGGGATATTTTGGAGATCCGGCTTTCTTGTGATTTATTTAGAAATATGTTTTCTAATAGATGGCATGGGGGGATGGTGGTGGGCAGAAGCCCTGGCTTTCTCCTCTTTCCCCTCCTTCCTTCCCTGAGCATTTCTGCGAATTTGTTGGCTTTGATGCCCAGCAGCTCATACAGTGAAATGAAAGTTCAAAGGTTGGCATGATACAGGAATTATTCCTAGTAGTGCGTTCCCATTACTGTTAATAATATAAAGACAACTGCCTACCTCTCAAGACTCCGGCACGTGGCTCGCAGATAGTTATTTTTCCTCGATGCTGGACCCAGAGCAATGGGGACTGGAGTGTTTTGTTGGTGGTTGTCCTGCAAATCCCCAGGGTAACTCAGATTTATTTTTTCCCTGTTGCTCCAAGGGTAACTTTTAATTACGCTCATTAAATATCAGAGCAGTTCGGGTTGGTAAAATTCATTTCCCTCCCACTTTTCTCCTGCCATGTATCCAAATCCCTTAAATTTGGGGGCAGGTGCACAATCTCATGATCAAAAATGATATTAGAAATTAACTTGTCAAGGAGTTCCCTAACGAATCCGACTAGGAACCATGAGGTTGCGGGTTCGATCCCTGGCCTTACTCAGTGGGTTAAGGATCTGGCATTGCTGTGAGCTGTGGTGTAGGTTGCAGACGCGGCTTGGGTCCCACGTTGCTGTGGCTCTAGCATAGGCAGGTGGCGGCTACAGCTCTGATTCAATCCCTACCCCTCCATATGCTGTGGGAAGCGGCCCTAGAGAAGGCAAAAAGACAAAAAAAAAAAAAAAGAAATTAACTTGTCAGGGGCTTAGAGTTCTTTCACATTTCCAAATCTGTTTCTCACCTTTAAAATGAGAATTATGTTTCCTTACTCAGTGGGCAGTTTAAAGCACCAAAAAGGACAAAGTTTGATGAAAGCCCTCTGGGGGAAGAAAGCCTTGTTAGGCAGGCTTTTAAGTTTTTTATTTTTAATTTTTTGGGGGGCTGCACCCGTGGCATACAGAAGTTCCCAGGCCAGGGACTAAGCCCATGCCACAACAACCAGAGCCGCAGCAGTGACAATGCTGGATTCTTAACATGACAAGCTACCAGGGAGCTCCTGGGAAGGCTTTTAAATGTGAGACCATTCAGTGTCTTTTGGTCGCAGTCTGAATGCTGTGTTTTTATAGCTCAAGAGCTGCCTCCCCGCTCTGTAACCCCCTGTCAAGGTGAGCACTGTGGCCGTCCTTAGGAGCCCTCAGGTTCTGGATCCCTCCTTGCCAGGTGGAGGCCCTAGAGCTGTATGTAGCCCCTTGGCTCTTTCAGTACCTTGGGGGCCTCAGTTTCCCTCTCTGGGAAGTGGGGATGCTGCGGAGATCTTATGAGTGGGGTACACATGCTCCATATAGTGTGAGGTTCAGAGAGCAGGGAGCCCCTCCCCCAGCGTAGGAGGAGCCCCCGGGCGTCTCCCACTGCCAGGAGGGCTGCAGTAGCGGGCAGGGACGGTGATCTCTCTTCGAGGTGACCCAGCCAGGGCTGCATCACATGCGGAGCAGAGATGGCATGGGCCACCATCTCCCAGGGGACGGCAGTGAGGGTCTTTGGAAGGAGAACCCTGCCCGCTGTGATCACTGGCCTCTTTGCCTCCCTAGCGAGCCTGCGGAGTCTGCCTCCGGTTCCCCGGGGAGCCCTCACCTCCGACCAGAAGGAGGACAGAGGTGGTTGCTGGGGACCACAGGGGGATGGAATGCCACGGAGGCGAGCATTGTGCCCAGAGCTGGGCAGCGTGTAGACCTCAGGATGGGCTGGCCAATGTATTTATTTAGAAGTATTTCTAGAGGGTAACCTCACTGGCTGAAAAGCGTGTCCGAACAAGAGCCCCGTTGTTCTTTCAGCGCTCTTGCGCTGGCAGGATGCAGACTCGGAGGCCCGGCGGGTCGGGCCTTGGATTCAGAGCCCTGAGGCCCGGGGAGGGGGCGGGACCCCGACGTCCTCCCGGACGTCCCCACGCCAAGCCGGGGAGAGCGCTGCCCAGCCATCCCCTCGGGTGCTGGGATTGGGCAACCTGGCGAGCAGAAAATGCACGTCTGTGCCATGGATTCCATTCCACACGGCACCCTCGCTTCCTTGCCCCAGCCCAGGGAGGGAAACATGCCCTCGGGGAGGCACCCAGCCCCAACAAAGAGACCTTTGTGGGAGCTGGAGGTGAGAATGCGTGGGTGCTGGGATTCCTGGGTTCGAGTTCCAGCTCACTGCCAATCGCTTGGGCACTGGGCTAACATTTCTGGAATCAAAAGACGTGCAGCCTGCCCAGCTCGGCCTCCTGAGCTCCAGGCTGCTGGGCGCTAAGCTTCCCTCGTCTCAGCCAAGGGCTGCGAGCTCCTGGGAGGAGAGGGGCGGTCCTTCCCCAGGAATGGGAGGTGGGAACTCCTGGGAGGAGAGGGAGTCCTGGCCCGGGGATGGAAGGTGCTGGGGCAGCTCCAGGAGGGCTTTGGGCTCTGTTCCCTCAGGGCGCCCCTGAAGAGCCATCTGAGTTGTTCCTCTAGAGATTCTGGAATGAAGTATTACGTCGTTAGGCTCCAGGCCTTTCTGATCTGGGAACTCTTACCTCAGTGACATTTGAGATTTCTCGTGTATCCTCTCGCTACCCCTTTTTTACTGATCGGAATCTTCCAGGGCAGGACCTGGGAATGTCTTTATTAATTTCATGTTTCTAAAGATGCTTTTTGCCACAGGCTGTCTCCTGCTTCCCTCCTCATCCTGCGTCGGGCCTGGTACCTAGATTGTGAGCTTCCTGGGGGATCCCCCGGCCTGGCAGGGGCCTGTGAGTCATCCCAGTGACCACTTAGCTCTTAGTGTTGTCACGTGGGTGCCACCCACCCAGAGAGACCAGCAAAACCCCACCTCCTGTTTCTCAAGCTTCTTGTGAGAAAAACCCCAGATTCATGTTTGTGGAAGCGGTAGCTCACCCGAGATCTTTACAGGCCGTGCAGTTCTCTTATTTAAAGTGTACAACTTAGTGATTTTTTTTTTTTTTTTTTGGTATATTCAGTGTAACCATATACACTCTCTTGTTCCAGAACATTTCCCATCATTTCTTCAAAAAGAAACCCCATACCCAGCAGCAGTCAGTCCCCATCTCCCCCTCCCCCACCCCCACCCCAGTGATCACTATGGATTTGCCCATTCCTGACATTTCATATAAATGGAATGGTAAAGTGTATAGGTTTTCTTTTCATACCTGGCTTCTTGTGCTTAGCATGATGTTTTCAGGGTTCCTTTATGTTTTAACGTGTATCTATTCCTTGCTTCTTTTTGGGGCCAAGTAATATTCCATTGTATGGATACACACACACACACACACCCCCACCTACCACATTTTCTTTATCCATTCATAGGTTTTTGTGTGGATATATGTTTTCATTCCTCCTGGGGGGTATACCTGAGTGGAATTTCTGGATCATACCATAACTCTTATGTTTAGCTTTTTGAGGAACCGCCCAACTTCTAAAACCTTGGGTTCTGTGCTGTGCCAGTTGCGTGGGGCAAGATGGCAACATGTGATTTGTGGTTGGCAGGGACAGTATAAAATTTCTTATTAAAAAAAGGTGATCACATGAAGCCCCCCTCCCCATCCCGCATTGTGAGAACATAACCACATGCGCCCCCATCCATTACGTTCTTGTGACCCAAGCGCTCTTGACCCTGACTGCATAATACGGTCACCTGGGAGCGTCTGGAAAATGAAAGCCTCATCTCCAGATCAGGTGAATCAGAGTCTCTAGCCACTGGGGTGTCGACCTGATTTTCACACGTTGGCGTTGCCTCTGTCCCTCTCCCCCGTGGGTGAGGAGCAAAGGCAGAGGTGGGGCTGGGCGTGCAGACTAGAAAGAATCTAGGGACGGTCCCCATGCTTTCTTCTGAGGAGTCCTGGGCGGCCCCGTGGGTGTTAACGGGAACCTGGGACTTGGCAGGTAAATGGGAGGAACGTGGGGGAGGCGGTTGGGGCTGGCATGGGGGGCGGGGAGGGGGAAGCCTCTCTTAACCTCTGCACAGTGTGGCTGTGATTTTTTTCGAGCCGCAGCACATGATTACCCACAGAGATAGTTGCTGACAGATTCCTTGGTTCCCTGACAGTGGCTGGAGTTGGAGTGTGGTTTCACGGTGGTCTTCCTACTTTAGCCCTGGGTGTGGAATCACCAGCCCTCTCTCCCGATGGGCTGTCCTTCCCGGCAGGGGGTGGGACTGACTAGGGCTGGAGAGACCCTGGCCTGGGCTGGATTTTATGCAGTGTGGATGTGGCCTGGGGCGTGTCACCACATGCCAGGGAGCTCAGAGGGAGGGACTGACCGGGGAGCACTTTCCCCTGGACTGCTGACTGGTGTTTTGGTGCAACTGGCTTCAACGCACTCCCTCCAGACTCCCCTCTCTGAAACCCCCTCCGCAGGGGTCGCCTCCCTCCATCTGGCCCTTGGTTTCCTGGCACCCTGGCGTCTTCCTTTACCTGTCTCTTCCCTTCCTCACCTGGACGTTCGCTCCATGGGGATGGGGAGTGTCCATACATTGCTTTCTCCTCGTGGTCTGGAGGCTCCAGAAATATTGTGAGAAAATGAATCATTAAATCTTTCCCTCAAGTATCCAGTGTAGCTTCGAGCCTCTGGGAGCTGAGATTCTTCTTGTAAAAATTATTATTTAATAACTTATATGCAAGAAGAAATAATAATGGTTAATGCTTATTGAAAACTTTGTGTCCAGCACTGGACTAAGGACTTTGTTACTATCTCATTTCTACCTCATAGCAATCCTGTGAGATGGGTGTTCGAGAACAGAGACTGCCGTTTTATAGCTGACGAAGCCGGCCAGTAGGAGGTGCAGCCTAGGTTAGGACCCTGGCTGACTCCAGGGCCCTTTGTGCTCTGTGGCCTCCAGGGAGGGAGTGAACAAATAAAGGAATCCTGTGCATTGGGGGTGGGGGTCGGGGGAGAGACACTTGGAGAGGGGGATGGTGACCCTCTTGGATGTGGCAACCGAAATGATTTGGGCCCCCTGTCAAAGGTAATTTGTTAGGGAATCAAGAAAAGATGGCTGGTGTCAGTGTTACCCATGGAGATGTTGAATTGGTTTGTTGCCTCCAAGCCAGAAAGGCACAGCAGAGTGGTCCATGTGCCTAAGATGCTGATGCAGGCAGCTCAGTGGAGAGAGCCGAGCACAGGGGACACCCTGGGATCCAGAAGGTTATTCTCGTTGACCACCACCCACCACCGGGATTGCCTGAGCAGTGAGTGATGGCCACAGAAACCGGTTAGCCCAAGGCTTGGGGAGGCCCTCGTGGGGCTGGAATGCTCACCAGTGATCTTGATCTAGGAAGGCCAGAGGCCACCTCTGTCCACGTCTCTCTCTGAGCTGCTGGCTTCCGCGGGGCACCCAGCACAGGCCAAGCCAGGAGCTTCCAGCAGAAAGGGACCAGAGACTGTTTCATTCACCTCCTCGTTCTCACAGCCGAGCACTGAGAGGGAGGTGAAGGTCGTAGCTCCTTAGTGGCTGAGCTACTGTTAAGCCCAGGGATCTAGAAGAGGAAATATCTGCAGATTTGGGGCACTTGTCTGGCGAGACGCCGGGGAGACCTTGTGTTCCTCAGAGGTGTTCGAGTTTAGTTTGGGGAGAGTAAAATACACGAGGTGAGGTTCATGTCCTGCCACAGTTGTGGGTGGTGGTGAGGGTGGCGGTGAGGAGCTGAGCTGAATTCCAGGTGGCTCCAAGGAGTTTGGCAAAACTCCTGCTCAGATGTCCTTTCGGTCAAAATATAATGAAACAGTGGGTTTCTGATGGGAGCTTGAAGCGTGTTTGCTATGGGCTTTGTAGTTATTAAATGGTCAATTGGGTAATTTCCTCCCTGCCCCTCACTCTTGATGTGGCTCAGCCTCGACAGCTAGACGTTTTTGGAAATCATCTATGGCTGGTAGAGTCTGTCTCAACTTGGAGCAGACCTCAGTCTAACGGGGTTGGTTTAGTTAGACAGACCACAGGGCCATCAGCATTTGAAAAAGCAGATGGAGCAATTGTGTTTCGCTTGATTTGGGTTACGATGTTTTGTTTTGAAGCTCCAGCTGACTGTGAAGGAAGGATCAGAGAGGTGTTGTGTTCATCTGAAGGGCAATGAGATGAAAGCTGAAAGGCACCAGGCCTCGGGGGTCCACTGTGAGATAGTTGGGGAGATGATGGTTCTTCCCTCTGTCGACAGTCACTTTTCCACCCCCCAGAGGCTGAAAAGGAGCAGGAGGCCTGTGGGCCGAGCTGGGAGGAGAGTTGTAGAGCTTCTGCCTTCCAGGAAAGGGTTGACTCCCCCCCACTCCCCCAAGAAGAGGCCAGCGAGGACCAGCCCATGGAAGGATTGCATCCTTCAGAGTGTCTCCTGGCCTCCTCTGCTCTGTCCTGTCTCTAGGGATTGCCTTCTAAAACCCAAGGTCAAGCTGCACAAGATTCCTTCCATGTTGGTTTCTTTTCCCCTGAAGCTGGGGTGTCGCACTGAGACCCAGTCCCTTACCTTGTGAATGCCTCTGGCGGTAGGCTGTCCTCTTTGGCTGAGCAGTTTTTATCAGTGACCGGGTATATGCGCTGATCACATCTGGCCTGCTTCCCCACAGACATGTATCCTGGTTTCTGGTGTATTGCAGCCCCATGGAGGAGATGGTTAATCAAACACCTTGACAGTTAAAAGAAAAAGGAGGAGGGAATGGATATCTTGATGATATTCCTGCTTTTTTCTAGAAGATGCTGAGAGTGGGGAGGGGCACGCAGGGCAGGGGATGAGGGGAGGCCTTGGTTGTGGGAATAGCCCTAGCCCAGGACACCAGAGCCCAAATTCTGTTCAGGTTTAGTCACTTTCTGGTTGTGCCAACCCTCCTTCTGGACCTCTTTCTTTTTTTGTAAATTGAGTTGGACTAAAACCGACATTCCTGGGTTTTTCACATACAACCCCCCCCCCCCCCACTTTTTTTAGGCATAAGTTTTCTTGGAGGGTAGCACTTGTGAAAGGAAGAGGGGGAGGAAGCTGGAAGGAGTAGAGGAGGTGTCAGAGGGCAAGTAGGATAAAGTCTCTGCCAGCCCAGGGGGTGAGATGAGCCTTTCTTTTTTTTTTTTTTTGAGCCATTTTTTAAGTGGTGAAAATGACACAGACCCTCCTTGCATCAGACCTTGAAACAGCTCTCATTTCCCACGTGGTTACCAGGCTAAGCACTGGATGGACATTTTGCGACTTCATGGCAGCGTGAGGCACCGTCCTTTTCCAGCTGAGCACACCCTGGCGCAGGGAAGGCAGGTGACTTGTTCAGAGTCACACGGTGAGGGAGGGGTTAGAAGCCTGAGGACTTGGCTGCTCCACCGCCTCTCATCAATATACATGTTTGCTCTGTGTTTGCTGCCTGGGAACCAACCATATGCTGTGACCAGAAGCTCTTAGAATTTGGTAACGCTGTTGCATGGCCTTGTCTATTTATTAGTCATCACAACATCTCCATGGAATGAGGAGGCCCTGTTTGCACAGTGAGAGGTGGTCTTTGCACGCCTTTCCATCAGTCTGGCTTGGAGGTGGGCTTGGGGGTGAAGCGATGCTGGGTCTCCCAGGCTCTCCCTGTGGGCATGGGGCTTTCCCAGTTAATGGGATTCTTGGCTACAGGCAAACCCTGTCTGTCCAGGCCTCTGTAACAGACTCATTGAAGTGGTCCTCGGTTGTCGTCCATGTCCCCTGTGGCTGAGTGGGCAGCCTGTCTATGATGTGGCAGCCCCGTCCCTCACCTGGGGGAGGTGGGGAGGCACCTGGCAGCACAGTGTTGGGCCTGAAGGAGCCTCTGTGGGGTCGGGTGAGGAGCCTTTGCTGTTACATAATAGCGCCCGGTCTGAGCTTGGTGCCGGCCTCCAGGCTTCCTGCGCTCTGCAGATACCATCTTAGTGGGTTTTCTGGGAGGAGGGAAGGAAGCTGCCTGAGAGTTGCGGTTCTCTGTGAGGGCTTTAAATACAGGTAAATGGCCTTGTTCATTGATTCTTCTCATGGTCTGGATGAAGAATTGAATACCCTGAAATTTCAGTTAATTGTCACATAAGTAAGGCCTGTGGTAGAACACACTCCTGGCCTGAGGTTTTCCCTCTGATGAGTAAGACTTGTCACTCCTTATTGGGTATTGGCTATAGATGTCAGGATCCTTATTGGGTGTTGGCCGTAGATGTCAGGATCCTTATTGGGTGTTGGCCGTAGATGTCAGGATCCTTATTGGGTGTTGGCCGTAGATGTCAGGATCCTTTTTGGGTGTTGGTATAGATGTCAGGAACTGTGGGCATCCTTGGAAATACCAAACAACTTGTAGTTTTGGCCACTCTTCCTCTCAATACCTTTCTCTAGGAGTTCCCGTCGTGGTGCAGCGGAAACGAATCTGACTAGGAACCATGAGGTTGCAGTCGATCCCTGGCCTTACTCAGTGAGTTAAGGATCTGGGATTGCCGTGAGCTGTGGTGTAGGTTGCAGATGCGGCTCAGATCTGGCTTTGCTGTGGCTGTAGTGTAGGCCGGTGGCTACAGCTCCAATGAGACCCCTAGCCTGGGAACCTCCATATGCCTCGGGCACGGCTCTAAAAAAAAAAGACAAAAGACAAAAAAAAACAAAAAAACCCCCAGCAAAACCTTAGTCTATACCGTATTTAGCCGAGAAGGCTGTATGGACTGATTGAGCAGAGCTGGACTGCTATGACACGGGTTCGATCCCTGGCCTGGGAACTTTTACATGCCGTGAGCACAGCAAAGAAAGAAGGTAAGAAAGAAAGAAAAATTCTGACAGCTAAAGAGAATCTGGGCAGCTCTTTGTAGGCCTGGGTAATGTCACCTGGGAACTGTGGGGTTGGGTGATGCTTGAGCAGGGCTGGTCACT
Organism: Phacochoerus africanus; assembly: GCF_016906955.1. Lineage (NCBI taxonomy): Eukaryota > Metazoa > Chordata > Mammalia > Artiodactyla > Suidae > Phacochoerus > Phacochoerus africanus. Next base: position 123,700,924 of record NC_062558.1, read on the forward strand.
GGATTGGTGGCGGTGATGGAAGGAAAGGAGCATTGCAGTACTAGGGCTTGTCTCATTTGCTCCCCAGAGTGACCGAGTTCTGGAGGGGAAAGCGAGACCTGGCTGGACTGGGGCTCGAGACCCCTGGCGAAGAGATTTATGCAGTTGATGTGACTGGAAGGGAATTGGCCGTGGTCTGGCCAGTCTCCTCTTTTCCAAGGTGAGCCGTGTTTCGGCCCAGAGAGGCAGTGTGACCTACCCGAGATCCTGCACTTAACCAGTGGCCCAGATTTGACGCATCACCCAGAGCCAGACACCAGAGCTGTTTAATCTGCCAAATGGTGTTAGGATGATGTCTTTCCTGGACAGCATAAGCAACGGTGTTTGCTTAGCATGGCCTCTGGCAGGGCTCTTGTTGTTCTACCATTGGCAAAGCATCTCTGAGCCCCGGAGGGGAGGGCAGGAAATTGTCCCTTGGGTAGCCGGCCCTGGGTGCCTGAGCACACCGCGTGGTCCATTGGCTCTGCCCAAGCGATCGGGTCCATGGCTGCGGATTTTCTGCACTGCCTTTGGTTGGACAGGCACCCTGACTTTTCCATTGCGGGGTATTTGGTGAGGTTGGGACATATTTCTCCTCCTCCCCTGTCCATCCTCCACCCTCTGCTCCCAGCCCCTCCCCGAGCCAGCCAGCCACAGCCTCCTCACCTCAACTCTGTGCAAACTGGGTTTTGACAAACATGATTTACGGGGTATTTGGGGAAGGCTCTGCAGGGCAGGCCCTGAGTCAGGAATGTTTCCTGCAGCCTGTGTGTCCAGTGGGCGGGCGGGCCTTCATCGCCTTGCCCTGGCTTGGGGTCGGGCCTGCTCAGAGGGCCGGAGAGCCATGGAAGGTTGGCGAACTCCAGGCTCTCCCAGGTCTTTGGATGCTCCTAGAAAAGCAGGGCCTGAAACTTTTATCACCATGACTGCAGGTGAAAGACTTTCCTTTGGCTATGCTGGTCCAACAAAGACTATTTTATTTATGTGTTTCCAAGCCCTTAAAAATTCTTTTAGGGCACATCAGTGGGGAGTTAATAGAAACTTTGAAATAAGAAAAATGCCTGCAGGGTAAGCAGAACCCCAGCCAGCCAGCTCCGAGTTGTGTGCTCTTAGCTGGTAAGTGGGTTCTCGGAGAGGCGGCTGGCTGGACGGGTTAGTGAGCTGTGGGCTGTTTTCTTCAGCGACTTGGTTTTCAATGTTTCAGTGTTTTTTTTTGTTTTTTTTTTCCCCTCTTCCTTCTCCTGGTGCTGAGGGAGGACTGCTCTGAACTTTGGGCACATTAGCTGCCAGAGGGTCCCCTACTATTTCTGGTTCATGCCACGAAGAAAGCCTGGAGCAGGATGACTGTGCCCCCGCCCCAAGAACCAAATCACCCTTGAAATCACACTTGTTAGCGTGAAGGGATGTTGTCCTCTGAGTGTTGAGTTTTAAAGTTCAGCAGAAGAGGTGTGACTCTAAGCCAGGCATTACTAAGATAGTTTGTTTTCCCCCAGAGTAATTTCCTCAAGAATTAAAGGCCCTTGGACAAATTGTTTCCATTTATCAGCATAGATGGGAGGTGCTTTGGGGTCCAAGCCCAGCTGCTCAGGGGTTTGGATGCTTGGGGCGAGTCCCGCTCTCTCGGGGCCTCCCCCTCCTCTCCATCTGTAAAATGGTGCCATAATCCCTGGCACCGTGGCCGATGGTGGGAATTAAATGGGCTGACAGCGTCCAGCCCTCGGTTCCTATTCTTAGGAAGAGAAAGCTGCGACTTAGGCAGCCCGTGGTGCTTGCTTCGGCAGCACATACTCTAAAATTGGAACGAAACAGAGAAGATTAGCATGGCCCCTGCACAAGGATGACACGCAAATTCATGAAGCGTTCCATATTTTTAAACAACTCATACAACTCAACCGCACAAAAACCAACAGCCCATTGGAAAAATGGGCAAAAGACCTGAATAGACATTTCTCCAAAGAAGACATACAGATGGCCAACAAGGACATGAAAAAATGCTCAACATCCCTGATTATTAGAGAAATGCAAATCAAAACTACCACGAGATACCACCTCACACCAGTCAGAATGGCCATCATTAATAAGTCCACAGATAACAAGTGCTGGAGGGGGTGTGGAGAAAAGGGAACCCTCCTGCACTGTTGGTGGGAGTGGAAGCTGGTACCACCACTATGGAGAACAGTAAGGAGGTACCTTAGAAATCTATACATAGAACTACCATATGACCCCGCAATCCCACCCTCGGGCACATGTCCAGACAAAACTTCCCTTAAAAAAGAACATGCACCTGCATGTTCTTTGCAGCTCTATTCACAAGAGCCAAGACATGGAAACAACCCAAATGTCCATCAACAGATGATCGGATTAGGAAGATGGGGTATATATACACAATGGAATACTACTCAGCCATAATAAAGAACGACATAATGCCATTTGCAGCAACATGGATGGAACTAGAGACTCTCATTCTGAGTGAAGTAAGTCAGAAAGAGAAAGACAAATACCATATGCTATCACTCATATCTGGTATCTAATATACAGCACAAATTAACCTTTCCACAGAAAAGAAAATCACGGACTTGGAGAATAGACTTGTGGTTGCCCGGAGGTGGTGGGGGTGAGGGGGAGGGAGTGGGATGGATTGGGAGCTTGGGGTTAACGGATGCAAACTATTGCTTTTGGAATGGATTAACAATGAGATCCTGCTGTATAGCATTGAGAACTATGTCTAGGTACTTAAAGTAGAGCACGACAATGGGAGAAAAAATTACGTATACATGTCTGTGTAACTGGGTTCCCAGTGCTGTACAGTGGGGAAAAAAATTGTGTTGGGGGAAATAACAATTAAAAAAAAAAAAGAAAGAAAGCTGCAGATTCTATTCAGCGTTGTATGAAGCCTGGGACCGCATCAAGGTGGCCGACTTCAGACCTTGATGCTTTGAGCTCAGTTTTCTGGTCCTTGAGTCCTTGCTGTGTCCTGGGTGGGGGACCACTGAGGAAGCTGGCTGGGGGCCTGGCTTCTCTGTTGTTCCTTGGGGCTGCCAGCTCCAGCTTGTCCAAATGGAAGTGATCTTGCACCTCAGGGGGCATTTGGCAATGCCTGGAGGTACTTAGGATTGCCATTCCTTGGGGGTTGCTACTGGCATCGAGTGGGCAGAGGTCCGGGATACTGCTGAGCGTCCTCCAGTGCGCAGGAGAGACCCTTAAAGAATTATCCAGGAGTTCCCGTCGTGGCACAGTGGTTTACGAATCCGACTAGGAACCATGAGGTTGCGGGTTCAGTCCCTGCCCTTGCTCAGTGGGTTAATGATCCGGCATTGCCGTGAGCTGTGGTGTAGGTTGCAGACGCGGCTCGGATCCCGAGTGGCTGTGGCTCTGGCGTAGGCCGGCAGCTACAGCTCCGATTGGACCCCTAGCCTGGGAACCTCCATGTGCCTCGGGAGCGGCCCAAAGAAATAGCAAAAAGACAAAAAAAAAAAAAAGAAAGAAAGAAAGAAAAAAGAATTATCCAGCCCAAGTGGTCGGTGGGGCCGAGGGTAAGAATCCCTGGGCGGTGTCTGGTGTGGGTGAGTCTGTATGTGTGTTTCCTGTCTCCATTTGGGTGAGGAAATCCCACAGGCTGCCCTGGTGATCACTGTGGGGGTGCTCCTCTGAGCCCCAGCCCTGGTGTTGGTTGTGGGACCGTGAAGATGGAAGCAGGCCCATGAAGAGCCCTTAGATGCCACCGGAGAGAGAGGAGCTTCATTTGATTTATTTAGCGGTTCTCTTAAATCAGCTTCATTTCTATTTTGAGACTTTCTCTTCAGAAATTACAGGAAGACACAAAGAAAAAGAAAAATCACATTATCCCTCCAGTTTTTCTTGGAAGAGGGCCTAGTGAAGGAGTCAGAGTTCCCCACCTCTTCACATGTAACTCCTTGGAACGCTTTGCTATGTCTGTAAATTTTGCTTATCTCTAAATTCCATTTCAGGGTCTCTGTGGGTATGTATGTGCATATATGTGTGTGGGTGTGTGTGTATTCTTAACATATGAGAATATATATATCATATACACATGGATATATTTTTATTCACACATGTATGTGAAATAAGCATAGAAAGAAACGAATTTTTGGAATCTTAGCCATCAGAGACTTATGTAATGACCAGAGGCAGCCCTGATTATGTATATGGGCAAAGCTTTTGTGGACAAAGTCTCCTTTGTGTACCATACAAAACAAGCTTTTCTTCAACGTTGGACATGCAAGTTGGCCTCCTCCAGCGAGGGCCTCTCTCTATCCCTCCTACCTTTGAGCAAACATTATTTATTGTGGCTGATGTGTGATTAGGTCTTGATTTGGGGCTTCCTTTTGATGCTTTTCCTTTGTGGGATCTCCCCCATGTGCCCCCTGGAGACCCTTTGGCTGCCAGAACCTTTGTTTGCCAACCACCCAGGTGGTGCCAGTAGCATCTGCTTTGTGGCGCGCTGTCCCCAGAGTCCCAGCATGGCCTCGGGATGGTCTCCGTGATTGGACCTGGATGCCTCCTGGAGTCACTTTTGGGCTCAGAAAGAAACGGCTCTGCTCTCTTCCCCCGTCCCCTCCCCTCCCTGACCCCCTTTCGTCGTCTGAACCGTTTGTAGCTTTGTTTCTCGAAACTTCGGCAACGTTTTATGGACGAGCAGGGGAGAGGAAAGGGAACTCACGTAAGATAACCTACTTTGCCCCAGCTGCGGAGCCCAGTCATTGTCCCTTTTCCAAGGTTCTGGTGCCACTGGATGGGATTCTCACTAAATAAACAGGGGAGGAACCTGACGTTGGCTTCTGCTGGGGAACTCGCCTGAGGTTCCACAGACAGCAGGGGTCAGGGGCGGGGTTTGACTCAGATCCGAGACCCCCATGAGGGGGTGGGTGGTCGACCTCCAGGGCTTTTCGATGGCTCTGGGCTCAGTGGGCCTCTGCAGCTGGAGGCTTCAAGCCTAGCCACGGGCAGCGAGGACTGGGAGCTGGAGGATGGATCCATTCAGAGGCACTTAGGATACCCTTGGGCCTGGAAGAAATAGGTGAAGCCTGGAATTGGTAACCCCCTTCACAGATGGAAGAAGCAGGCGGAGAAAGGGGAAGTTGATTGCTCAAGATCAATCAGTTAGTTTGCACTTGATGAATGAGAAGAGATTTCCCAGTTGCTTGAGGAGAGGGAGGACCTTTGATCTTTAGGCGGAGAGCCAGGGAGTGGGGCAGGCTCTGGGGTGGGGCGCTGTTCAGGCAGGAAGTACAGCGTGGGTCACTGTAGTAGGAAAGTCATGGAAAGGCAGAGAGGGCAGGATTCACGGCCAAGGATAAATGGGGTCTCCATAGACGCTGGATGGGACGCGTCAGTATTTCAGGAGAGCTGTGAGGGAGCTGCAAGTGAGTTCTTCCTCTGGAGAATGGGCAGCTCAGTGGACAGTAGTACTTTCAAGGCTTTTGGTCATTAGGTTGAGACGCTAATAGGGTCCAGCTCTATCACAAAAAGATAGCGGCTGGCCACATGAAATAAGAGTGCTTTCAGAGTTCACTGGTGGCTCAGCAGGTTAAGGACCCAGCATCGTCACTGCTGTGGTGTGGGTTGCTGCTGTGGCGAGGGTTCGATTCCTGGCCTGGGAATTGCCACATGATGCCATGTGGCAAAACAGAACAAAACAAAACAAAACAAAACAAAAAAACCCCAAAACTTTTCAGAAATCCTCCTCTTTTACAGGAAGACTTCCCTGTCTGAAATTGAGATGGCATTTTTCTTCTCCCAGTTGTGACTCACCATATGTTTTCAGCAAGTTAACATTAAATTTCCCACACGGAGTGGAAGTGTCTTGTGGGGTGTGGGTCTTTACACAGCTCTACTGTTTAAAAACCCTTTCTATGAATCAGAATGCCTTCCTACCTCTGCCACCGTACTTGTGAGGGTTTGGGGGTGGTGGGAGTGGGAATAGGGGTGAGGGCTCTATTTTATGATGCTCAGGCCCTAGACACATTGCCTGGCCCCTGGCAGGTGTTGAGCCAACGATGAGTGAATGAGTGAACGAACCAGTGAAGCTCTTGGTGCTCAGGGTGGTCTTAGGATGGGCTGACATGCTATTAATTGGATCCTTTGACGGGTGTGTGGTGAACGCATGAGCGGCGAGCCCTTCCGCCGTCCAGTTAGCAGATAGTTACGTGCTGGTCAGGGAGCTGTGCTGGCAGGAAGCTTGGTTCTCGGGGGGCATGGCTCTGAGGTCTGTGCCTGGCGTTAGTTGGCAGGGTCACTGCAGGGGAGGCGCCCCGCTCGCTGGGCTTTAAGTTGAGCCTGAGCAGCTGAATTCTAAGTCCTTAGCTGCAGTCTGAGGTTCATCGTAGCTGTGATCTGCTGGACTCCACCCTGGCTTTGGAAATGCTCTCACTGCCTGCTGACCCTGCAGCGGAGAGCCGTGATCCCTAAGGCTCCGGGAACTGCTTGGCCCCAGGCTGCTTCTATGCTTATCACTCCCTCCCTGCTGCCCCTGCCTCCCTGTCTTGCTCCAGGGTTTGAGATGGAACAACCACTCCTTGCCCTGGGGTGAGGATTACTCCCTGAAGGATGGGGGCGGTGGGGGGAGCCGGAGGACCTTATCCCCCAGTGGCTGTCCTTGCCGTCCTCCTGGAATTCTTGCCTGGAATCCCAGGGAATGAAAGAGGGAAAACCACTGTCGGTTTGGGCAGGGATCTCAGTTGCTGGGTCTGGTGGCTCCCCTGTCTGGGCCACGGTCTCACTGTCTAAATGTGGAATGTAGCTGTTATATGTGCTGGGAAATAAAAACCAAGACTGGTCTAGCGGAACCACAGAGGTAGGAAAGGGAGGGGAAAAGCACAGCGTTCCAGAGTTCCAGAGCTGTGCGGAGGGGGAAGGAGAGCCACTCTGTTGGTATCCGAGAGAAAGAACTTGTTAGAGATTTGAAGAGAGTGAAGATAAATTTGGCCTTAAGGGCCTCCGATTCCTTTCAGAGATTTTCTTGCAAAAAAATAAAATGGAACTCAGGAGATGTAGCAAATTGGGAAAGAGCACATTCTGGGCGTAATGAAAGGTCGTCCCGCAAGAATTTGCTTCTCTATTTTATCCTTTAGCCAAGTTTTTCTTTCTTAAAGGGGAAAGAAGGGGCAGAGATAGGCTTATTTATTTTCTTGGTGGAAACCTCGGTTTTTGCATTTCAAGCCTCTTCTTCTCCTGGCTCAGGACAAGCAAAGCCCTGTGGAGTGGTTCACAGTGGTGCTCTAGAGGCAGAGCCCACCTAGACCCTCCCACACAGGAAGGCAGGTGCTATCGTGTAACTCCCGCCCCGCCCCGCCCCTTTGACTTCTGGAGGATAACTTGAAGTATCCAGCAGTGTGATTTTTACATGCTTACTCCTATGTAGCCACAACCTAGATCAAGATAAAGGACCTTTTCCAGCCTCCCGGAGACCCTCTTGCGCCCCTTCCCAAAGAGGAGCATTCTGTCCCTTCCCAGAGAGAAGCACATCCAATTTCTATGACCAGAGCTTTCCTCTTTTAGAATTTCATGTACATAGAATCCTCACTTTGTTTTAATCTTAACGTCATAGCCTTCTTCCCTATCAAAATCCAGTCTATTGGAATCTTCGGCTGTTTCTTCATAAAGAATACTTTTTGTCTTACCTTGTGTCACAGAATTACAGGTGGAAAAACCTAGGGCACAGCTTTGCCTGGGACCCTCAGGTCCCTGGCTGCTAGAAGCCTTGGGGGCTGGCCTCTGCCCATCCTTCGGGCTTTTTCAGTTGCTCCACCTTCTCGCTCCTTTCCACGCCAAGCCAGCCCTCCAGCACACTGTCCCCACAGCTTCTTGCTCTTATCCTCCCCATCCTCCACTCGACACAGCCTCGGGGGGACTCCTAGGGCAGCTGCTGTCCTTGAAAGGACAGTCCCTTCCCTGCCACTCGGGCATCCCTGTAATTGTCATTGCCTGGTGTGGTTATTTGATTAACATGTGCTTTCGCCTCAGATGGAGAGCAGGGTGGTGTCTGGTGCAGAGCGGACGCCCGGCTCAAGTTGGTTGGGTGATTAGACGGGCTCATGGAGCAGCTTTTGGCTCTTTTGTGGGTGTATGTGTGTGGGGGTGGGGGTGGGGGTGGGGGAATGGGGTGGGGGGGTACGAGGCCGCCAAAGTGGTTTTCTTCTTGGGGGTCCTGTGTGTTTCCAGGTAGGAGATGTTTCAAGCACACGGATTGTCATTGTCCCCAAAGTCTGTGTCACGAGTGACCTCATTTCTTGTCCAGCCTTATTCCTGCACCCTGGCCCGCCCCTGGCCTCTCTGGAGCAGGCTCCCTCTCCTGCTCGCTCTCTTGGCCAGGATTTTAACATATATCACAGGCTGGTAGGCTAAGAGCTTGGGACTTCCCCTCACCACACTCAAAGCCTTTGATCTTTTGCTTTGGAGGTAACATCAAAAGGAAGGCTGAGGAAGACAGCCAGGCTGTGAAGTTCAACGTTCAAGTTAATAGCTTGACTGAAGGTTGTGCTGCGTCCTGGCAGCATCACCGAGGCTGCAGTAAACATGGCGATTCTGCCACATTTTCCTGGAAATGGAGCTGCTGTTGTCAAAGGGCTGCATCTGCTTTTGGAATGAATTAGGGCGTCAGGGAGGGTCTTTCCTTCACCCCCTTTCCTTGGAAGTGTGAAAGCCTGGGGAGACCATGTATGTTGGGGATATGGGGCGGGGGGAGAGGGAGCCCAGAGGGAGGATCAGAGAGGGGTGACCCCATGGATCGTCCCCTGGAAGTTTCTCTTTCCCTGCTTCCAGGGTTTGCTGTCTGCCCGCCTTTCCGCGTGGCATCTCTGTACCACTTACTGTTCCTGGGTTAGCCGAGGGTTTCCGAATTCTGATGGAATTCAAAGAAGGCCGCAGGCAGGCAGCTTGGCTGGGGCCTGGGAAGTCTGCGCGGCCCAGGCAAGCACTGCTGCAGTAAGGGAGCAGCCGGCCCCAGCACCGGGAAGGGAATTACAGAAAAAGCCAAAGTGAAATCACCCCTTCAGTCTCTTCTGTTCGGTTCTCTGCTGAGCTTTGCGGGCACTTGTTTTGAAGCTGGTTTTATGGAACATTTTCTGGAATGCTTCTTTTTCAGGTTTTCATCCGAAGCTGAGTTTGAGTTGTTTTCTAGCACATTCTGGCCTCAGCACCATTTGGCACATGATTCACAGGGGGGATGACCTTTTAAATTAAGCAGGTCATCTTCCCCAAACTTGCCTGTGTTCCTTTTTTTTTTTTGTCTTTTTTGTTGTTGTTGTTATTGTTGTTGTTGCTATTTCTTGGGCCGCTCCCGCGGCATATGGAGGTTCCCAGGCTAGGGATCAAATCGGAGCTGTAGCCACCGGCCTAGGCCAGAGCCACAGCAACGCGGGATCCGAGCCGCGTCTGCAACCTACACCACAGCTCACGGCAACGCCGGATCGTTAACCCACTGAGCAAGGGCAGGGACCGAACCCGCAACCTCATGGTTCCTAGTCGGATTCGTTAACCGCTGCGCCACGACGGGAACTCCCTGTGTTCCTTTTTGTTGTGGGTCTAGAGCTTCCTGGGAGCACGTGCTCCTGCTCCTGTCCAGCGTTGGGAACCACCCCCTCTGTCCTCACCCTCAGTCTTCCTCGAAGTTACCTGTCTCTCCCCTCACCTGTCCCTCCCCAAAGGGCACTCCAGCACCCCTTTCCTGGGGATCTTGCAACCCCGATGTCAGCGTGGTGCAGCCAGAATTCCCAATGGATTTCTTTGGTGTGGTTTCTTAGGTTCTCTCATCCCTTTACCCACTTGGTGATTTTTGGCATAACTGTATACCACCTGCACTGTTATTTATTGGATGCATTCAAACGTTTGATTCACTTATTTAAGGTCAGTTGTGCTGGAAGCCTTAACATCTGTGAAACTGGTGTGCTAGGTATTGTTTTCTAATACATATGAATATGATCCTCTAACTATTCAGTTTAATTCCTTGTACCACCTGAGGAGTTCCCGTCGTGGCTCAGTGGTTAACGAATCTGACTAGGAACCATGAGGTTGCAGGTTCGATCCCTGGCCTTGCTCAGTGGGTTAGGGATCTGGCATTGCCGTGAGCTGTGGCATAGGTTGCAGACGTGGCTCGGATCCCGCGTTGCTGTGGCTCTGGTGTAGGCCAGTGGCTACAGCTCCGATTTGATCCCTAGCCTGGGAATCTCCATATGCCACGGGAGCGGCCCAAGAAATGGCAAAAAGACAAAAATACAAAAATAAAAAAATCTTGTAGCACCTGAAATGATGCTTGGTCGCCCTACAGTTTGGGAAACGCTGCTTTAAGAGCGCTCCCTCCCCCTTCCCTCTGTGGTATCTTGCAAGTTTGGGCATCAGTTGACACCTAGCTCTCTCATCTTTCTCTTCCTGCTCCTAAGGCCAGCTGACTCCTGCTTGGCTCATGCTTGTATTCAAAATCCTCTGCACAGCATGGTCCTAGGCTTCTGGAAGTCAGTTTTATATGGGCTAGAATTCATTTCTGATCAGATGGGTCCCTCCTCCATCATTTTTGCTTCTCGTGCTATGTCTCAAGTCTGTAGGTGGGTTCTCTGAGTCCCCACAATTTTTCATGTTGTCCCCATTTTTTTGAGGTGGATGGTGAAGCTGGCTAGGGCAACCCGCCATAGCTCTGGGTCGAGCTACCTTCTGAAAGGTCTCAGCAAATCCCTGCCACCTCTTGATCAGAGTTGTTGGCACGGGTACCCTGTGGTTCTAGGTTTTCAGCCCTTGAGACTCTCAGCTGCATTCATTATAAATGTCCCCTTGGTGCCTTGTGGAAAATGCATCTCCTGCCAGCAATGGGCGTGGGCTTCTGGAATTTCCTCAGAAAATACAAGATGCCAGCCTCTGGGGAGGGGTCTCCAGAGCTTCAGGGACACGTCCTGGGGTGTCGAGGAAATACTGCTCTGGCAGGATGCTACCGCTTGCCCTAATCCCTTGGACTGGATGCCCAGCCAGGCTTCCCTGTCTGAGATAGGTATATTTTTTTGGCCCAGCTTAAAGCTGTAAAGAGCCATTGTCAAATTTGTTTAACTTCTCAATTCATGTTCTTTAGCAGATGGGGAATTGAAGCTAGCATTTCTGGACAGGGCCTTTCATACATTTAAGAAAACCTGTCGAGTCTCCTGGGGGGAGAGGCGAAGGAGAGATGAAAAGGCTTTCCCCAGACCTGCTTGGTAGCATGGTCTGTTCTTTTAGGTAATTAAGGGAGACCATAAAACATGAGCACATGTGTCCATTTACCTTTCACTTGGGGGGCTTATATCCTTGCTCGGTCTCCTTTGACTTTGTACCTATGAGTCACCTGTAGGCCCCTGCGGGCTCCGTTTTCATTCTTCTCTGTCTCAGCTGCTGCAACACACCACTGGGGACTGAAGAATGGGGCTTTTTGGGGTCTTTGGGAACTTTGAGTTTACTTCCGGAACCTGGAGAAACTTGCTTCTGTGTTTGCTGGGCAGGGCCTCCTAGTGAGAGTGGCTGGGGTGGGGCAGCCAGGTGAAGGGGTCACAGGAGCAGGTGCAGAGGGCGCATGTCCGTGTCATTCTTTGTGATGGAAGCTCCTACCCTTAGATGTCTCTTATCCGTCACATATTAGGACAGTGGCTCCTCACATGTGCTGCACATTTGAATCAACTGATGATCTTTTATAAAAATGTGAAAGCCTTGGTCCCACTGCGTGGGAGGAGCCAGGCATCAGTAATTATACAGATCCCTGAGTGGTTCCAGAGCTTAGGCACTGCTACATTAGGAGAACAAGACTTGAGTCAGTTGCATTCTGTGTTGCTTCTGCTCATCATTCACTAGGTGCTCTTCTAAGGATTTACATACATCATCTCTGTGACTCCTCTTGCATTTGAGGAGGTAGTAGTGTGGCCCCCATTTTATAGGCACACCCGCTGGCATTCAGAGAAGTTTGAGCACCTGCCCAAGGTCACCGAGTTAGTCTTTGGTGGGAGGAGGCATTGAGTTCAGGTATCTCTGCCTCCAGAGTCCACGTCATTGCCCTGGTTAAGGGCAAGAGGGGTGGGGTGGGGAATTGTTCTCATAGGCTGGAAAATATTTGGTACCTGCCTGCTCAAGCCTTGACATGACTAGTAATTTTCTTACATAGAGATCAGAAGATTCCAGGTGGAGGAAACCGCGTGAGCAAAGGCACGGAGTCACGGAGTCCTCTGCAAGGCAGGGCGGCTGGGATACTGTGTGAGAGGGCAGTTAAGAGATTGAGTGGTGGTGGTGGATGGTTCTGGAGATAGAGAGGTTGGTTGGGTTTCTACCTCGAAGAACCTTGATTGCCACCTGCTTAAAAGACCTCAGATTCTCCTGGGCTCTGGTAAAAAATGCAGACTCTAGGGTGGGCCCTGAATGAAAGTCTGCGTTTCTCCCAACTCCGTGCAGCTGCTGCGGCTATTACACTTTGAGTTTGAGGCTTTTGGGCAGTGGTTCCCAGACTTTGCTGCACGGGAGCAGCACCCTGGGAGACTTTTAAAAACCTAATGTCCAGGTCTCGCTCTACTCCAATTAGGTCAGAATGTCGGAGAGATGGGAGCCAGACATTGGTGTGTTTAAAGGATATTCAGGTGTCTCTGAGTGCCCGATCCAGAAGCTGCTCTAGAGGGTGGGGGAGGTGGTCCTTGCTGCCTTTGAATCAGGGGACTTGACCGCTCCATTCACAGAATGGAGAGGACAGATTGAAGCAGAGTTGAGAACGATTGCAGTTGATGTCTCTGTTAATGAAACCTGCAGTATTTGCTGAGGCTGTGCAGTGGGCCAGGTACTGTTCTGGGGGCTGGGGGTACAGCAGTGTGCTGCCGTGATGATCTGAAGTAGTGGGAAGGCAGGGTTCTGAGAGCAGAGAAGCATTTTATGAAGGAGGATGCCCAGGACTTTGGAGTTCCAGGAAATTTGGTTGGGACCCCAAACTAAAATTACTTTTTCTTTCTGTGATGCAAAGGTTTCCTGGACATTGAGTAATGAGTAGCAAAGGATGGATGACCTTGCTGCGCCCCGGTCCTCTGCCTTGTCATATATGTACAAGTACCTGCCTGGCTCATCTTTTCTGCAGCTTCCTTAAGGATCTTATCTAAGGAATATTTGCTTTGCTTCTTTTGGGGTCACTTTCAGTGTTTGAAGGCACCAAAACATTGTTCTCAAAAATAATGTTAGTTTGAAATTCACATTTTTCATCAGTTTTGACTGGTGAGAACCAGCAAGTGCTGACTGAGGCTCTCTTTATATATATTCCACTGTCTCTGTAACCCAAGAGTGTGTGGCCGGAATTTGAGCCGGATGCAAAAACTGGTAAAGTTAGCAGGTGAGGACAGGGGTGCAGGCACTTAGGGAGTAGCCTCTAGAAGAGCCCGGCCTCTGAGCAGCGGGGGTGGTTGGACGGGGAATGTGTTAGTTTCTGCATTAGCATCTGGCTGCAATGCCAGCGGTCGCAGTCCCCATCTGTGCCATGTCTGCATTCCCCTCCCAAATCTTCTTGGTCCAGGAACTATAAATAGGGGGCTTCAGGACTGTGGTGGGGCTGGCGGAAGGGCCGTCTGCTCGTAGTTACCTATTTGAATATCGTTCCTACTGGAACCAGATTAAGACTGTCTGGTTGTTTAGTGGGGATTCATTGTAAGGCCCGATGATGCTTCCAGAATGGAAGTACACGCTTGGCGCTTGAGCTTGGTGTGTTGACTGTGGCAGTGCTTGAGTTCAGGAATCCCCGTGCTAAGCCTGGCTCCTGAAATGAGTAGATTTCATGCCAGGGTCAGTGTCTCTCGTTTGGCCTTGGGCCTTTCCACTTCATGCTGGGTTATTAATACTGCCTCTTTTCTTCTTACAAGCGCCCTGGTTTGGCCCATGCACTGCACGGTCACCCCTAGTTATTATCTAGGACCAGTTGTGGCTGGTAACTTTAGCATTGCTCGAGGAAGCTGCGGCTTAGAGCCATGGAAGAGGCTGCGGGGCAGCTTCTGCCCGTCACCTTGTTGCCCCCTCCCCTCTGCCCTCTTTGTGGGCGGGAGGGTGTCGTCCTGGGGAGAGTTGGGAATTTTTGGATGTTAGAAACCCTGAAATGTTTTGGGACCAGGCTGTGTCAGTTCCTTTCCTCTGCCGTCTCTGCAGGATTCTGGAGGAATAATGAGTTAATGTTTGCAGAGCACTTTGAAATCCTCAGATGAAAGGCACTAGAGAAGCAGAAAGTATTATTATTTATTATTAGTCTGAAGCAGCATGGGCAGCGCCTGTTGCCTGTGCTGTTTGCTTCTGCTCGACAAAACTGAAGGCAGTGTGCACAGTCGCCATCAGTGATACGTTCGACTGCCCAAGACTGTGGACGGGTGATGCGCGGGCAGCGTGGGCACACAGTGGTCCCGGGACAGGCACCTCCTAACCCTGGCACGAGGGCTGCCTTCCTGTGGGGTCTGGGGTGATGCGGGGCTTTCCCATCCATCCTCTTGGCCCATGCTCCATGCATCACGTTTTTAATGTAAATTTCATTTGATTTAATGATATTAATGCTAAGGAATCTGTTTGCTGGGGACCCTAAGGTACTTGTGTGAAGAGTAGGGATTGAGAATGACGTTTTGCTGTGGTAGAGTGTTACACATTGCTTCATGTTGGCCTCAGATGCATATGTATCAACATTGCGTTTCAAAAATTTTGGCATGCCAAGGCAGGCAGGTACCCCGCAGCTCTGCATAGAGCAGGGCACCCCAAAGTGAGCTCTCCGGCCCTTTACCCTTCACCCCAGCTTTCTCAGGCCACAAGTGAATTCATCAGCTGCCTTGGTGTGGGGGAGATGGGACTGAGGGGGGAGGAAAAGAAAATCACTGGGCCAGTCCTTTTTGAAAGGAGAGATTTGGTTTACCTTCTACTTATCAGCAGAATGACTGGTTCCCCCCCCACACACCCCCAATAAAAACCTAAGCTAGTCATTAATAAATGCCCCTTCCGCCACCCAGGTCCTGACACCTTCCGATAGGAACACTGATGTGAGCCCCGGGCAGCCTCTGCTGCCTGGTGTTCTGTAAACTTGATGATGTCTCTTTGCCCCGAGGCTCAGAAACCCGGAGGACCGACCACTTCTTGAGGCTTATCTCTGGTTTGCAAAGAGCCCCCGGCTAGCAGAGCTGAGGATTCCTGTACCAGCCACTCCCCACCCTCTGCCGCCAGCATATTCCCTTCCACTCTTAGTCTCCTGTGGACACAGACAGCTAGTCATACTCAAGTCCTAGTTTGCAGTGAAGCCAAAAATTGATACATGTTTTCTCCGCCCGAACACTTTCTGAACCTTGGATTGAGTTTGTAAGACTTTCCTAAACCGTCAGGGATTTGAGCCCCACGGAGTGGTCATATTTGGGGCAGGGCTGGAGAGCTTTCTGGATGATTTCCTCCATGGCCAGGCATGGTTTTTCGCTTGTAGGACCCCATGCGGCAGGGGGGCCGCGGACGTTATCCCATCTTAACCTCCAAGGAAACTGAGAAGTTGCCCCGAGATGGAGTGCGAACTAAGCATCCTTCTTCCTGGTCCCTCCTTGGGTGTGCCTTTCAGCTGCCCACACTGTTTCCTTTGCCAGTTGTCCCGTAGCAGCTGAGATACCCTTAAATGAAAATTCTCCCTTGTTTCTTTTGGTCAGAGCCTTGTTGAGAAGGAGGAGGGGACCGGGGGGGGGGGGGCTCTCTTGGATGTGAGTCTTTGCGTTTCAACCAAAGGGAAAGGCTGCCACGCAGGCTCTGGTCACTGGGAACTTTCTCCCTTCCACCCAGGGCCCTCCTCCTTGCCGGGTGTGCACCTTTCAGAGTCTTCTAAGAAAGTCTCTGGTTAGGGGGAAATTCAGGCTTTCCTTTCCCGGTCACCTTATTTCTCAGAAAAAGAACAGGAACCAAATTTTTATTCAGTCCCTCACTGGGTCTATTAATTGGTTCTCATTTACTTTTCACAGCAGCTTTGCAAACAGGATATGTTTTATGTTCATTTTACAAATGAGAGAACTGAGGTCCAGAGAGGTTCTGGATAGACCTTTAGTCTTTAAAAACGCATTTCTTTGCAAACCAGATTTTAAGCAAACTTTAGAGACCTGAAGAGGTGGCATTGAGGCCATCAGCACTTAATTATGAAGCTGGCCCAGTGCTGGGTGATGGAGAAACCACTGGTCTCTAAGAGACACTGAGTAATTTAATTCAACCCCCAACCCCAAATCCATCTCTCATCACTGTGAGGAAACAACTACATTTATATCATTAGTGGTGGTGAAGATTATGTGACTGGTGGAAAGTGTTTGACTAGTGCCTGGCACGTAGCAGGTGCTCAGTAAAGATTAGTCTCCCTTAAGATGTGGGAGGAGATTAAATTCCCTCTCTGGGGTATGTTGCCTTGCTCTCTGCTGCATTCTTTCTGTCCTTGAGGCTTTGAGAACACTGGGATGGGCAGTAAAGCATCTTTTTGGGTCCTTGGCATGCTGGTATTGAGAATGAGTGGAAGGTAGCCGGCCACAGACCCAGCCACCCCCTGCAGGCTTTATCCTGAGTCCTTCGTGAGACTTGCTGGCATGGACAGCCGGGTGTCTGTTCCTTTCAGTGTACACTTCCTGAACACCTAGCATGCCCAGCTGCCATGCTGGGAGCAGGAGAGAGAGGGGAGCAGGACGTGACCTTGGGAGGCAGCCATGAGAACCAGGAAGTGCAGGGAAGTTATTATGCGTGATGATGGAAATCTGAGCTGCATCCAGATGTGACCCAGGAGCGAGAGTGGGTTTCTGGGGCTAGTGGGACAGTGCACATGAAGCCCGGAATGGGGTTCCCCCTGTGACTGGAGCACCTTTGAAGAAGTCCCCGTGAGGATCCGGGAGAAACCATGTCAGACTGTGTCTTTGGTTTATAAGACAGGCTCCCTGGGTTTAGGGGCCCGTGAGTCCTTTTGGGGAAGTGGGGCAGTGGCTCGACCCCAGCAAACGTAACTGACCCACCGAGTTACCAGCCAACTTAAATGTCACCAAACGTGGCGGCCCCTTTCACCTTTTATGTCCTACCTAAGTTATGGCTCTCAGCTAGTTTACCGGAAAATATATTTTCTCAAAATATTTTTTTTCTTGAGGAGCCAAATGATGTGTTAGAAAATGTAAAGGAACAAGAAGGAATTGTCCGTAATCCCACCATCTAGAGAAAAGCATTGCTAAAGGGTGGTTGATTTTTCTTTTTCAAAGCAGTAAATAGATGAGTGTTCTGAATATATTGATTCCCCCCCCTCCCCTTCGGGTGTGCATGTGGTCACATGGGCAGCCAAGCTTTTTTCAGGTGAATTTCATCCAGGCTTGACACCTGCCCCTTCACGAAAAGTAAACCCCTACCTTTTTTGCCTGGTGGTTTCACTGTGGATGGCACCAAGGGAGGCAAGCTGACGTTATGTTAAAGACTTGACAAGCCAGCACCCATCTGTTGGTTTCTTTGCTCTAACCTCTGAGCTGGTGATGGGCTGAAATGTCACCTTTGCCCTTCTTTAAAAGCAGGAGAAATGGGGGGTGAGTGGCTGGATGCCTCTGAAAATACTGGGAAGTGCTGTTGGCCGTAGGGTAAGCTTTTTAGAAGTTGGTACATGCAGTGTGTTGTTTTAACTAATGAATCTTCTGGGCCTGAAGATAATGAGGTCAGAGGGCAGTGAGGCCACCTTAGCACTCACTTGAGGGTCCACATCACCCAGAACGTGCCTGGCCTACTTTGCGGGCGGTGGGGGAAGATGGGGCTGGAATGCTTTTTTGATTGATAGCAGGGATTGGAAGATAGATGGAGTGGCCTCCTGGCTGATGGGGAGCCATCTGAGAAGAAGGTAGTGGGCGCCTCAGAGAAGCAAACAGAACAGCTTCCCCCTACCTTTACCGCCTCACTAGGTGCGGGTCCAGTCTGCATCCAGTGCTTGGTGCTCCTTTTTCCTGAGTGGAAATGCAAGCATTCTGTGCAGCCCAGCTCCCCTCTTAACCTCCCCTCCCAACCCCCTGCCTTCATCCTCCTCTCCCCACTCCCCTTCCCCTCCCGCACCCCTTGCCCCTGCTCCCCCTCCAGCTGGAGGACTGGCTTGGCTTTACCTGATGCGAGTGTGCTTTGCTCAGACTCTGCAAATAGCAAGTTCCCAGTGACAGTGTGGCAACTGGGTGCAGAGGCTTGTGCGGTCCTGTAATAATATAGCTTGTGTTTTTAGAATATTTGATGTTATATTTTACAGTCTAAGTGCTTTTCAGATACCTTTCTATTGTAATAATATAGCTTGTGTTTTTAGAATATTTGATGTTATATTTTACAGTCTAAGTGCTTTTCAGATGCCTTTCTATTGTCTTTATTTTATAGATATATTAAATAACCAGGGCTTGTTTGGGGAGCCAGGAGAGGGTTGTGGGGTTAGAGGGAAGGGAACGGGTCTTGTCTTGACTGACTCCTGAAGCCGCCGAGCAGCCAGCAACCTCAGTAATGGTTTAGGGGAAACTTTGCATCCACCTGAAGAGGGAGGGGGATGAGGGGAAATTATTTTACAATACCTGGGGATCAAGGGAGCCAGAATGTCTGTCCACTGTCACCCAGCAAGTTGGGTGAGAGCTGGGACCTTAGACCCTGTGATCTTTCTCTTCTGTCTTCCACACCTAACGTCATGCCTGGCTCCGGCATCAATACGTATTTGTCGAATGTTAAATGAGGCTTAAAGAGACCGTTCAGGCTTGGCACAGGGGCACCGAGAGGCAAACATGTTTCCTGCCCTCATAACCTTCACTTCCAAATCCTGTCACCTCGAGCTGGTTGCCTAGGCTCTTCCAGCTCAGTTTCCTGAAAACTTCTCTAAAAAAATAGGTAAAGGACTTAGCAGAGGGCATTTCCTGTGGTAAGAACTCCAATGTTGGATGATTTCTGCTGCTTATTGCTTTCTTTGCATTTTTCCTGCTACACAGCTCCTTCTTTATTTTCACCTCCTAGAACATAAATGTCTGATGACACACTGTAGTGTTGGGTAATAACAACAATGGAAAAAGCATTCCTGACGTTAGTGCCAAAGTCCCCGCATGTGACCAGCATCAACTTAATAACAACAATGGTGGTTGGAGAGCTGGCATTTATTTCTCGAGCACCTACCGTACGGTCTTGGGGTGGCAGCATCTCTGATGGAAGGAGCTGTTGGCTGTATAAACTGCACTCCCCACATGTGTTTGTTCTGGGCGTTTTTGTATCTCACTTGGCTTGTTTACAGCCTGGACATTTGCTCTGCCCATCCTCAGAGTACATGGTCAGTGCAGGAGGAAACCCACGCTGGTCTTTGGACCGGACTGGGGCTTGGCGATGGTCCCCAAACAGGGTGCCAATGGCTCATACTTGTTTTTCTGCCTGACGGTAGTGAGCCCGGGGTACAGGGAGGACTTCCCTTTTCCCAACTGGCTAACCCCTTCTTTAGGCAATTTCTATTCTTTTTTTTTTACTTTTTATTTTTATCTTTTGTCTTTTTAGGCCCTCATGCGCGACATATGAAAGTTCCCAGGCTAGGGTTTGAATCAGAGCTGCTTCTGCGATGTACACCACAGCTCATGGCAATGCTGGATCCTTAACCCACTGAGCGGGGCCAGGGATTGAACCTGTGTCCTCATGGATACTAGTCAGGTTCGTTACCACTGAGCCACAGTGGGAACTCTTAGGCAATGTTTTTAGCAGGCAAGGTTTTAAATCTTATTGACATTTCTGAAGAAAGGTAGAGGAGGGGGAAAAAAAATCAAGACGTGTCTGGGAGAAAAGTGGCAGGTTTTTGTTTTTTGAGATTTTTTTTTTTCTTTGTCATTTTTCTTTCGTGTGCACATTGTAAAACCTCTTTCAGGTGATGATTTCGTGTGGTTTCTTGGTAGCCCTGGAGCAGCTGCTGCTGGGTCTGACCTAGTGCATCTCAACCCCTGGTTCTGTAGGCCAACCTGTGCCTTGTGTGTCTGCTGTTTGCAGAGCATGAAAGAGAAGAGTCAGAGTTCTGCTGGGGTTGCAGACATTTTAAGAAATCTCTTTAAGTGTGAGGACCAGTTGGAGGGAAGAAATACAGTGGCTTAGAACACCAGGCCTGCAGCTGAGCTTTGGTGTACCTGGTTGGAGAGCAGACGTGGGGGAGACCAAGCGTAGTAATAGGAAAATTCCGCTTGACCAGAAGGCTAGGAATGAATGAATGGGAGGATGGGGTGGGAGTAATCCGGAGAGGCGAGGCTGGTTAACTAGGAATGTTTTCGGTCACTTTGTTTTACTTCACGCCAAGTGTTCATTTCCCTTTAATCATTGAATCATAAACGGGGATTTACTTTTTCGGATGATTTAGAATCGTGCAATGGCTCCAGGAGTTTTATTCTGACGGTGCCAATCATGTTAATAGCAATATCATAGCTAGCTAATAATATAATAGCATTTACTAAGCTCACACCACATGTGAGGCATCGTGCCAAGCCTGTGAACTCTGAGAGGTGGCTGTTGGGTGTAGTCCCATTTTACAGATGAGGAAGCCAATGCTCACAGAGGTGAAAGCCTTTGCCCAAGCCCATCCTACTTCTTGATGGTTCGTTTTGCTATCTTCTCTCTCTCTCTCTGTCTCTCTCTCTCTTTTTTTTTTGGTCTTTTTGCCTTTTCTAGCACTGCTCCCCTGGCATATGGAGGTTCCCAGGCTAGGGGCCTAATTGGAGCTGTAGCCGCCGGCTTACGCCAGAGCCACAGCAGCGTGGGATCCGAGCTGCGTCTGCACCACAGCTCACAGCAATGCCGGATCCTTAACCCACTGAGCAAGGCCAGGGATCGAACCCGCAACCTCATGGTTCCTAGTCGGATTCGTTAACCACTGAGCCATGACGGGAACTCCTTTGCTTTCTTCTCTTAAAGAGCTCCATTTCTTTGAGAGTCGGCACTTGGCACATATTAGGCCCTCAGTACAGACCCTGGTGAGTGACTGGAGTTACGGAGTTGGGGTTTGAACCTGGGTCTGAGCTGCCTCTGGAGGAGCTCTGGGAACTTGGTCTGAATGCATGCAGCCCCCGTGACCCCTATATTGCTGCTTTAGGGCCTCATAGTAGTAGGTTCCATTAACTCAGTGGGGGGCTCAGTGGTCCAAAGGAGAGGGCGCAAGGGACTTTGTGGAGGCAAGAACAAGGCCCCTGAGGCACTTTGGCATTAAAGACGCAGGCTGAACTGTCATTCGAGAGAATTTGCTGGATTAGTGTTTTTCCCCTCTGTTTGTGGCAGCGTGTGATTCGCTCTGAGGCCCTGGGTCTGCAGGGTGAGTTGGGCAGACTCCAGAAGACTTTGCAGGTGGAATGAAAATACCTGAGCAGAGGCTGAGCGGGACCCGATGAACTTGGCTTCCCCTCATTCAGGCAGCTGGAGCTGAATTCTCAAGGCAAAGCCCCTTGCCAGGGTACATAAAGAAAGGAAGAGGGAAATGTTTTAAATACTCCAATGAACTATTCTCTACTTTCCCGTTTCCATGTGGACAGTAATGGCGTGTCATTGGCAGCTGGTCTGCTCCTCAGCCACCCAACTCAACCAGCCCCTCTGTTGACTTCCTGCATTTATCGTACGAATCGCGTGCATCTCGCCTCCCCTTGTAACTCCCTGCAGTGAGTGCTTGCTCCATGAACACGAACCCTATCAGCCTTCTATCTTGTACATCAAACAGGGGGAGTTTGTAGGGGATACACGACCAATCACTCTTATCCATTCTAAGAGGGAGGTACTGTTATTATCCCCATGTTATTATCCTCACCTGGCAGGCAAGGGTCTGGAGGCGTAGAGAGATGAAACCATTTCTACAAGGCTCCAGAAGTACCAAGCTACAGGTTCTGGATTTGAACCCAGGCATTCCAGCTCCTGGCCCTGTGCTCTTGACATTCTGCTGGTCGGACTTAGTGACGTTTTAAGTTCATTTTTCACCAGCCTACCTCTTATAGAAGCTTCTGTCAGCTGATCCCCAATGGGGAGATGAGATGGTGACCTCTGTCCATAGAGTGAGGTCAGGCTGGAAGAGAGAGCTGGTTAGATGGGTAGAGAGGCTGAGTTAGTTCCTCCTCCTGCCTCCCTAGCCCTTTCTGGGGATCAAGGCCCCTGTGACCGGACATCTTTAAGTTCAGCCTGCCTCTGTCTCTTTCCACCGCTGTCAAAAGACTGAGACCTGAAGTTCCATCTCCCAGATTTCGGGGAGCTCTTGGAGTGGAGGTGGCCAGGTTCCATGGTCAGGGCTGGTTGGGATTACAAATAAACTGAAGCCTGGGAAACTTTCTTGCTATTAATAGTGCAGACCTTTAGGGGAGGGAATAACCAAACTTGATGCTGTTGGAATTGATTTTGCCTGTCCAGATGACATACTAATGAGCTAAGTGGGTAGCTGCCGATCGTTACTGCTCCTTCCCTAGCCAAGTTCTTTCAAAGCCGAAAACCACAAAAGCAGAGAACAAGTTGGTTTCCAGAGGCATGGCCACCCCGTCAAGCCTGGCGAGGTGGTCAGCTTCGGTTGCACGTGAGGAATCGGAAGTGGCACTTCATTCCGGATGAGTTGTGTTATCTAACTGCATTTCCTTACCTGGTGTCCTTTCTCCCTTTTGAAACAGGAATTTGATTTGGTGTCTGGATTTTTGATGGGGATATTTCTGTCTCTTCGGTGCCTTTGGGTTATTTTGGAGAGTTTCTCTCCTGACCCCGGTGTGTCAGCATGCTGTCAACTGCGCACACGCTCTCTGGGGAGAAAGTCTAAGTAAAACAACCCCAAGATCCCTGTCTCTTCAAATCATCCCCCTTTGATTGTAACATCCATTGCTCGGCTCTTCCTGGCATGTCCTGATCTCTCTCTCTGTCTACAATTAAAACCAAAACTGCCACTTGGTCCCAAGTCCCCGGAGGATCCAGGGTTCCGCACATTGGAAGTGGACAGAACTGTATTTCCTTCCCCAAATGGGCTGATTGTGCTCGAAATATCGCCTGGTAGTTTATTAGAGGAAACCTCAGGCTGGGGTCAGAGGCAGTTTCTCCTGCTGTCTTGCCCCTTTTTTCTAGATCTTTCTCCCTCCCCACCCCCATTCAACTTAACACCCCCCCCCCACCCCACCCCCCCCCGCCCCATGGCATGCTGTCCGGGGTGGGGGCGGGCAGCCCCGCATCTCTCTGGGCCACGCGTGAGGTTGGAGCACAGTAGCTTCACGCCGACCTGTCCTCACTCGTCCTTCTGGAACGTGAGGAAGGAATGTGGGGTGAGGACTTCCTTGAGAGACTGGGATTAGGCCAGTGGAGTCGGCCGGCAGATGAGAGGTGTGTGGGCCGAGGGAACTATTGTGTGAGGCGTCTCCGGATAGAAAGCCCGCCTTCATCTTTTCCTGTGCCCAATGGACAATTGAGACATTCAGCCTGAGTCTGAAAGGAGAGTGGGCCCGAGGGGTCTCGCAGACCCCGCCCAGACGAAGGCTCCTAGGAGCAGCAGAGAGAGACAAGGATTACCAGCCGGAGAAACAACTGGGGCTGGTCCTGGGAGAGAATGTTTATTTCCTTGCTCTCTAGGAGGGATTTGGAAAGAGCCATAATCCTGGGTTAGGAGTAATTTGTTACAGCAAGATGATACTTGAGTGGCAGGCCGCTTCTGGCTGAGGCAGCAAGACTTGTGTGCAGGGGGGTCGGGGGGCCTCCCGAAGGTCAGCCTCACTAAATCTTCCCCCAGCTCAGGGCTGGTTCTTCCCCGAGCAAAATTAACCCGTGCCGCCGCTTGACCTTTCGGCTTCCTGGGTGTCGCCTTACGAAGCATCTCCCCGTGCATGTCACAGCTAGAACTGGACAGTAAAAATTTGGACAGGGAGACCTTGCTGGAGCCACCGACCTCTTTCACATGTGACAAGCGGGGGAAAAAAAAATAAAAAGAAAACAGCCTGCTTCAGGGTTCCAGTTAGAGTTTGAGGTCTGTCTTGCATTTGGCTTCTACGGGGACTTGACTAGAGCATGTGAATTGGTTGTTGGTTGACCGCAAAGACTTTTGGTGTCACTTGTCCTCCTGGGGGAGGGGGTGAGAAGTACAGAATAGGCAGGAGACCCGCATCGGAAAAAGCCGAGTCCTGAGAGCTCCTGGCGGTGGAGAGGGGAAGGTCTCATCAGAAAAAGCCCAGTCTTGAGAGCTCCCGGCCGTGGAGAAAGGAAGGAATTTTTTCGAGTTCTTGATTTTAATATGTGCTGCAATCTGATCATGCATGCATTGCAAACAACCCTCCCAGGTCGCCAGGACCCTGTTACTCTCTCCCTGGCTTTGTGCCTCTCAAGGGTCATCTGATGGCCACGTCTCTAACACTTTACGTGGTAAACCCGTAACTTTTGGCTTGTAAATCCCCCTGTGCAGTTGGAGGTGAAAATAGCAAAGCTGAACTCTCTTGGACCTTATGTAACTCTTCCTTTTACTTCATTTACACTGTTGACCCTTTGCGTTTGGAAAAGTTGGTCTGGAGATTTTAGGGAGGCGGTTCCCATGCACATTTTTTAGATGGGAAACTGAGGTGCAGAGCCACGTGACCTGCCTGAGGCTGCAGGACAGTGGAGGATGAGCCTTGGCTTCGGTTTTCTGAACTCTCTATGGTTCTGTTGCCTCAACTGCTCAGCTCGCTTTGTCTTTAGGGACATGCCCTGAAACAGCAGGCGTTTGGCTTCCTCACTCCCATGCTCTCCGCTGACACTGTTGACCCAGGGTATCCTGTGCGCGTCACATCTCTCCGGAAGCCCCGTTCACCTGCCATTGTAACAGTCCCTTCCCGAGATCCTACAGCAACTAGAATCACACTTGGGGAGTTCCCGTCGTGGTGCAGTGGTTAACGAATCCGACTAGGAACCATGAGGTTGCGGGTTCCATCCCTGGCCTCGCTCAGTGGGTTAAGGATCCGGCATTGCCGTGAGCTGTGGTGTAGGTTGCAGATGCGGCTCAGATCCCGCGTTGCTGTGGCTCTGGCCTAGGCCGGCGGCTACAGCTCTGATTCGACCCCTAGCCTGGAACCTCCATATGCCGCGGAAGCGGCCCAAGAAATGGCAAAAAAGACAAAAACAAAACAAAACAAAACAAAAACCACATTGGAAATTACTTGTTTCTCAGGAAGCTTCGGAGGGTATGGTGGGTTTTTTTTTTGTTTGTTTTGTTTGTTATTTCTTTAAAGAATGGGTTTACCTGCTTGGGGTTCTATTGGTGAGCATTCTGGCATGATGGGTGGTGTCTGTTCTTCCTTACCCTGCTTGTCTCTGAAATGAATGTGAAAACCATCAGGTGACTCGCTGCATTCTTTTTTTCTTTTGAAATTCATTTAAAAAAATCGAGATCTAATTCACATACCATACAACTTACTCATTTAAAGTATACAGTTCAGTGGGTTTGGGTGTAGTCACAAGGTTGTGCAAACATCATCACTGTCTATTTCCAGAACATTTTTATCAACCCCCAAAGAAACTCTGTTCCCACTGGTAAAGAAACTCTGTGTCCCCTAATCGTCTGTCCCTCTAGTGCCTGACAATCACTGATTTGCTCTGTGTTCCTGTGGATTTGCCTATGCTGGATATTCCGTAGAGAAAGAACCATAGAATGTATGACTTCTTTGGTCTGCCTTCTTGAAGTTAGCATGTTTTCAAGGCTCATCCATGTTGCAGCATGAGTCAGTATTCATTTGCTGTAATTGCCAAGTAATATTTCATTGTATGGATATGCCACGTTTTATTTATTGATCCATCAGCTGAGACTGGGTGTGCCCTTATCTCAGCGTGCTCCGTCTTCTGAGCTCCCTTGATGCCCACTCTTGCACCATGAGCTGCTCCTTGTCTTTCACTTTATTTTCCTGGTCCTGAGGTGCCTGTATCCACCTCAGCATGCTTGTAAGGGAACAGGTGGTAACGCAAGCATTCCATTTAATTGGAGCGTACTTGGCCTTTTCCTAAGAAGCCATAATAAAAAGAACGTGGTGACCACAAGCTTGATTTGAAAATGAAACAATTCTTAATGTCTTTCTGCCTTAAAGGTAGGTGGTCTCTGCTCTGTCTCTTAAGGAGGGGATCCCCCGTGGCATTTATTGTGTTTTTATTGTGTCAACCACTGAGGGGCCGTGGGCCGCCCTGTCTAGAGGCTGAAAACCAGGAGACCTGTTGGAGCAAGATGGGAGGGCTGGGGTTCCTCTTCCACGTTCTCCCAGTGGCTTCATGGCCTCCGACCCTCCTCCAACCAGTGGCTCAGAGACTTGGGTGCATAGAGGGGCGGGGCTGGCATTTGCTTGGAATCCAGAGCTGTTTTGAGGACACCTCCATCATGAAGCTCTTTGAAGACTTGGAGATGGCTAGTCCTGGGCTGCTTTCAGTCATGACAGAGGGACTCTGTCTCTGAGGCCGGTCCCCCTCCGTGTGTGTGTGTGTGTGGCTGCCCCCTTTCTTTTGCTCCCACAAATCTTTTGAGCCCTCCCCTGGGGGTCCCCTTTGCCCCTTCTACTCAGTCTCATTTGGGAGACTTTAAGAGTTCTGGCCAGAGAAACTCCACATTCTGGTTCAGAATCCCTAGTAACTGTATGACTAAGTTGCTTAATTTCTCTCTGCCTCACTTTCTCCTCTTTTAAAATGAGTTTGGAGATTATCTGCTTTGGCTACGTAAAAGGATGTAGCGACCGTCAATTTAGAGGTTTAAAGGAGCCTCTGAGAAAGTACAGTGGAATCTGCAAATACACAGCATGCTCACCGTGTACTTGGCTAGGTGCTGCCCCAGCGCTGGTAATTTATGCTGAAGACTGATCATCAGAATCACCTGGCAAGTTGGAAAGAAGAAAATACAGACTCCTGGGCCCACTCCCAGGTAGTTTGATGAAGAAGGACTTGAGTGGGTCAGGAGAAAAGTCTTAACAAACCAGGGTGATATGGTGTAGGGCCATGTCACCATCAAGAACTAAATCTTGGAAGAATTCTTGTTGTGCCTCAGCAGGTTAAAAACCTGACTAGTATCCGTGAAGATGTGGGTTTGATCTCTGGCCTTGCTCAGTGGGTTAAGGGTCTGGTGTTGCTACAGGCTGCAGAGTAGGTTTCAGATGTGGCCAAGATCTGGAGGTGGTGCAGCTGTGATGTAGGCCTGCAGCTGCAGCTCCAATTTGACCCTTAGCCCAGGAACTTTCATATGCCTCGGGTGTGGCCCTAAAAAGGAAGAAAAAAAAGAAAAAGAAAACAAATCAAAAAACCCCTGAATCTTGAAGTTCCTGCTGTGGCGCAGCAGGTTAAGCATTCACCATTGTCTCTGCAATGGCGTGGGTTTGATCCCTGGCCCGGCACAGTGGGTTAAGGATCTGGAATTACTGCAGCTGTGGTGCAGGGTGCAGCTGTGCCCTGGATTCAGTCCTGGCCTGGGAACTTCCATTTGCAGTGGGCGCAGGGGGAAAAAACAAAATAAACAAAAAACTAAATCTTTTTTTCATGATGTTTCTGCTTATCTTTCTTGCATTAGTCCTTATAACCACTTATTAGCTTATGGTCTAATTGACTGGGTCTTCTATGACTTTTTTTTTTTTTTTTTCCCACTGTACAGCAAGGGGGTCAGGTTATCCTTACATGTATACATTACAATTACATTTTTCCCCCAGCCTTTCTTCTGTTGCAACATGAGTATCTAGACAAAGTTCTCAATGCTATTCAGCAGGATCTCCTTGTAAATCTATTCTAAGTTGTGTCTGATAAGCCCAAGCTCCCAATCCCTCCCACTCCCTCCCCCTCCCATCAGGCAGCCACAAGTCTCTTCTCCAAGTCCATGATTTTCTTTTCTAAGGAGATGTTCATTTGTGCTGGATATTAGATTCCAGTTATAAGTGATGTCATATGGTATTTGTCTTTGTCTTTCTGGCTCATTTCACTCAGGATGAGATTCTCTAGCTCCATCCATGTTGCTGCAGATGGCATTATGTCATTCTTTTTTATGGCTGAGTAGTATTCCATTGTGTATATATACCACCTCTTCCGAATCCAATCATCTGTCGATGGACATTTGGGTTGTTTCCATGTCCTGGCTATTGTGAATAGTGCTGCAATGAACATGCGGGTGCACGTGTTCTATGACTTTCTAAGCCTCAGAATATCTAATCCACACTGGACACTGAGCATATGCTTTGTAAAAGCTGCAGAAATCCGTGTGTTAGAGTAGAAAGGGATTTTGGAGATCATGTTCCCCAATTTCCTGCTACAGACATAGGCCCAGAGTGGGGAAGAAGTTGCCCAGTAAGAGGTGAGGTGATTAGCCAGTTAGCGACAGAACTGAGCTGGGAAAGGAGGTTTCCAGACTCTTTATGTCTCCATCTTGTGCTCCTCCCCAGAGCATGCAGTCGTAACTTTAAGACTGACTTCTAGAGCATGGAAGGCAGGCCTCACCCCACTGTAAGGAGGCCCAGGTAGGTTTGAGAGGAAGGGCCTGGTGACATTCTTTCCAGCTTGTGCTTCCGCGAGTTGCTATACTGTACGCTCCCTGCAAAACCACTGACTTGGCAAATGCAAAACTACCTTAGGAAAGAGGTTTTGAGTTGTCAAGGTAAAGGAGACTAAATCTTGAGTTTTGGTTATTGGATTTTGTTTGTTTCTTCGTTATTTTCTTTTTTTTTTTTTAATTACAGTTGATTTAGAATGTTCTGCCAATTTCTGCTGTACAGCAAAGGGACCCAGTTATACACACACACACACACACACACACACACACATATTCTTTTTCCTACATTATCCTCCATCATGTCCCATCACAAGTGATTAGATATAGTTGCCTGTGCTGTAAGCAGGATCTCATTGCTTATCCACTCCAAATGCAATAGTTTGCATCTACTAACCTCAGACTCCCCAATCCATCCCACTCCCTCCCTGTTATCTGCTGGTTTTGCTTTGTTTCTCCTTATGACCAGGGTCTTTGGGAGCTCTGATAGAAATAATTTTCTGGTGGCCTTGGAGGAAAAGAGTTAGACGAATGTTGCTCAGCAGCCTAGGGGGAGAAATGCAAGGGTAGTTGGGGAGAGATCGTTTATTCCTCTGGGGACATCCTGAGACGTTCCCTTAGCCTTGCCCTTTGAGATACTGCTCTCTGCCTAGAGTGCAGGCAAGATGCCTCACAGTCCGTTGATAAGACACACAAGGAAGGTGGAGGCTGGAGGGGGGTGGAGAATGGGAGGGTGGGGGGGTGGAGAGTTGGGGTAGGAGGGGGTGTTGGAGGGTGGAGTTCACCAGGATGAACTAGAGACATGCTGGTGGCCTGGAGCCCTGTGCCCAGCAAGGTTGCCGACTGGCCCAGGGGCTTCAGGCAAACCTCGGCTGCTGGGCTGGCCTCTGTTTCCCCCTTGGTAAAAATGTTAGTTGAACTTTCTGGCCATTTATTTCAGAGGATTCTGGAGAATGTGGTTATGAACCCCAGATACTCTCTAAATGTGGGATTAACGTATACAGAAAACAGATAAACCCAGAAGGACCGACTGTAGTACAGGGAGCTCTGGTCAATATTTGGTAATAACATGTAAGGGAAGAGAATGTGAAAAAGACTGTATATAGGTATGTGTAACTGAATCACTTTGCTGCACACCCAGATCTCACAGAGCATTGTCAATCAAACTCTACGTCAGTTTAAAAAAAACTACTCTCTAAATGTGAAGCGGTACTCTTAGGATCCTTTAGTTGTTATGATTAAGAAGCAAAAGGTTAACTGCAAGGATTTCGTTTAAAAATCCTAGAACAGCCAACCTCATAGAGATAGAGGATTTTAAAACAAGGTGTTAAACTGTTCTGCACGGACGCCTTGACGGCCCTTCCTCTCCCTGCCCCCTGCCCTTTCCCCCATGTTCCTTTTCTGTTGAGAAATCGGGTGGTGATTTTAAGGGAAACATGTCCAAGTTCCTACTATGTTTGGTTTCATTAAAAAAGAAAGAAAGAAAAGGGTCAGTTATAACATCCAGCTGAACTTTTTCTGTAGCCTTTTTCCTTCTCCAAGTTCAGCATGTACCCAGTTTTCTGAGGTCTTTGGTTTCCTTTTCTTAGGTAACGGTGGTATATACGGACTTAGGCTAAATCCCAACCCGCAGAAATTACATGTCCTTGACTTTTCTTCTGTGCCATCATGCTTTATAGGCAAACAAGGCCTCTTTAAGTAGAACCTCGATCTTAGGTTCTCTGTGGATTTTCAGAAGAAAGTCCAGGACT
This sequence comes from Phacochoerus africanus, assembly GCF_016906955.1. NCBI lineage: Eukaryota > Metazoa > Chordata > Mammalia > Artiodactyla > Suidae > Phacochoerus > Phacochoerus africanus. Next base: position 123,731,131 of record NC_062558.1, read on the forward strand.
ATGTTTTAACCTAGGACAAAGCAGCCGAATCTCCTGTACCCTCTGCATCAACTGGAAGATCAACCTAACCAGTTTATAATGGTGGCTCCTGAGGATGCTGCAGGATTCCGAAGGCTTCTGAAATAGTTTCACACAGTTTCCACTGTTAGGTATATATGATCACTGCTAACTTTTGGAAACCCGTTGGTACCTCTAAGATTCAGGAGGGTGGGCTAGAGTATTAAATTAATCACACCTTCTTATATTTTGACCAGGCTGGATAAATTGGGGGTTCTCTAGTCTTGGGGGCAGGATTACATATTGATGGAAGATAGACTGGCTTTTCCATCTTTCTGTTCTGAGTAATGAAGTAGGTTGAGACAGTGACAGCCAGACCTGTTCCTGAAAAGACCTATGTGTGTGGATGTGTATTAGGGGTGAGCCTCATAATCTGACCTCCTAAAAATAGCATTCCTATTTGGCTTCCTGTTTTCCTCGTAGGAGGAGTGCCTTCTGGTAGCCTTGTCCTCTGTAAAATTCAGTGATGCGGCCGTGACCATGGTTTCACCCCTTCTCAGTTGCACATTTGTCGTGGGGGGGGGCGGGGGCTGGTCCTCGGTGCGCCTGCGCAGGGGAGGATGGGAGCACGTCACCGTTCAGGGGAGGAAGGATGGAGGAGTTTGGACGCGACAGGCCATGGCTGGCGGTGCCGCCAGTGTGTGCTGTTGAGGCAGAATATGTGCTTTGCATTTTATAAGAAACACAGCATGTAAACTTTGTGGCCCTAGTGAATTAGGATGACGTAGGCAATCCAGATCTACCGTGAGGATGGTTTCCAACTAATCTGAATTCTTGTGAAATGGATTTTCCTTGGAAAAAGCACCCCTGCTGAGAAATAGCTTGGATCGGGAAGGTTGTTTTGTATTTAGGTAAAGAATGCAGATATATTAGGCAGGGGAGGGGAGCAAGGCCTTCAAAAATTTAAAATCGGCCCTTTTCTGGATGATAGGCTTTTTGGGGGACCATTTTTCCAGAAGAGACTGGTTTCATTTCCATTGAGCAGTCAGTTCAGGCCCCCTGCTGGTGCCCCTTTCCCCACTCTGAACCCTGCCTTTTGCCTGAGTCTGTGGCCGATGCCACCTGTTGGTGGCAGACAGGGTTGGCACAGTGTGGGCTTAATTCCAGTGTCGCGATGTGTGAAAGTTCTGGAAGAGAAGAGCTTCTAAACCTCGAAAGTTGTCAGGGTGCGTCCTCCCTGACCTGCGGAATTTCTTCCCGAGGCTCTTCTGTGGTCTTCGATGACATGTGACAGGTTGCCAGTGTCTCCCGGGAAGCGGGTGAGAACTTTTTGGACATGTGAACCTTTTCCAGTCAGAATTGCTCAGGGATTTTCAAGCTTCCATTTTGGAGGGAGAGAAGGTTGTTTTAGTTGAGATTGTGGTCTAGTGGTCAGACCTTGTGACGGGGAGGTACAGACGGAGAGCTCAGATTCTTTTCCAAGCTTTTCCCCTCAAACTTGAGTCTGCTGGTGAGGTTTCCATCTAAAATGTTGCTTTGGGGCCGGTGAACTTGCCTCCCTATGGGAGGGTGTGCGACTGGATTTAAGGCCCCGAGAAGGAATGCCCGGCACGATTCAGGTCGCTGCATGTTCCTTCCCTAAGCCAGGGGTGGCAAACTGTGGTCCAGGGGCCAAAGCTGTCCTGCCTGCCCCGTTTTTGTACAGCCTGTGAATGGAGAATGGTTTTCATTATTTTTATATGGTTGAAACAAAAGTCAAGAGGAGACTGTTTCCTGACCCGGGAAAATGATGTGGCCTTCAGAGGTCACATGACGTTTATCAGAGCACACCCGCGCAGAGTTCACACATGTGTGGCCTGTGGTGGCTTTTCTGTCTAGTGGTTAGGACAGAGATGGGCTGGCTGCAAAGCTTGTTTACTCTCAGGCCCTTTGCAGAAGAAGTTGGCCAACCTTGCCCTGAACAAATAAGGGCCTGTCCCTTGGAGAATGGAGCGAGCGGGGCGGGGGGGGGGGGGGTGTCTTATCGAGGATGGGAAGTTTCCTGGCAACTTGGTCGGCCTCATCGTTGTCGTCGTCGTCGCTTGAGTTGTCCTATGTGTTTAGATAATTACATTTGCGCAAAGACACCCTCCCACCCCCGGCAGCCCTCTGAGTAGCCCCTTCTCACCATCCTCGCCACTGAAGCGGGACCGTGAGGATGGAGGTGCCTCTTTGGGGTTGAGTAGCTGCTGATCGCAAGGAGCATAAATCTTGGAGGGGGCTTCTGATTTGGAAGACCTTGGCCTCCCCATTGGCCTTGCTGTTTTTTACTGGGGAAAGTGGGGGAATGCAAATTCGAGCTGTGTACCTTTTTCTTCTTTGCTGACAATTCAGCAGGCCTTTAAACCGCCTCTGTTCCTTTTCAGGTCATGGTGGTGTATATATATTCAAGACTTTGCCCACAGGTCCAAAGCTTAACTTCAGCTCTCTGAGACATATCATAAACTATGATTTGGTGGCTGGAGGCGGGGAGCGGCCCTAATGGGCCATGAGCAGAGCATTATTATTAAGCCAAGGATGAAACGCTGAAGCCAAGATGGCCCTATTTATTTATCTATTATTATTATTTTTTTAACAAAATATAGGCTGAGCAGACTCGATTTCAACAGTTTTCAATGTAGGAATTCCCACAGCCCCAGTTGATTGCAGTTTGTTGAAAAGTTTAATGTTTTTGTAGGCAATTCATAATTTCCATGTTGAGCAGCCTAAAAGGAAGGGAGCCTGGAGCCGAGTGTTGTTTTTATAGTGGGATGGTGGGAACTTTTTTTTTTCCTCTTCCCCAAAAGGATATAAAACTGAAGTCGAACAGTTGGGAAAACGGCATGGCGACCCAGCCCCTGCGTAAATCCCAGATGCCTCCTCCGCCAGGTCTTCCTTTAGGACCCAACAGAACAGAATTTCCCGCTGCCTAATGTGTCCAGGAAGGAAAAGATTTTCCTGTGGGCTATAATAGGACCTAATTTCCTTTTTCGTGCCTTTATTTATTTATTTTCCCTATTAATAAGGACCAATTGTGGAAGATGAAGGAACCTGGGAAACCCATCACTTTGGCAGGAGGTTAATAACTTCCTTTAAAAAAATCCTGACCTCATACTCATTTCCCCGAAGGAGCCTCGTCAGCCCAAGTGCCAGTTCAGGCCCAGGAGATGGGCACAGATTTGCGGGGGCGGGGGGAGGGAGCGGGAGGGTGAGCCCCATTTTATGGGATCGAGTTGCAGTGGGACGGAGAGGTTGGGGGCTGTCACTGTGGCGTGGCTGCCAGTCGGCGGTTCGGGGGGCCCGTCCTGTCCCCCATCTGGATTTGGTTAGCTCTCTCTGGGCAGCAGGGCCGAGTCTCATTTCCTCCAACCAGTAATGTTATATAGGCAGTGATCCTGGGCTGCCCTAACATAATTGAAAATTATGTGTATTGTAGGCTCGGAGCGCTGAAATGTAGGCTCATAAAAATATGTGGTGCAGGTAGCCTGCGGAGATTGGATATGGCACACAATGAAGCTTTTATGTAAAGTAAGAATTATAAGTCTCCGTGTTAATATTGCATTCTGGGTACGGCTAATTCTTGGGTGGGGTCCTGGGGGCAGGCCTGTCACCTTACACAAAGCCTAAATTTCCTTGTTCTGGGGAGCTGGTATGTGGATGCAGTCAAATCAGTTTTGCAGATGCTCAAAGATGAAAACACGCCCGCGAACCTCACCCTCACGGCTGAGGGCAGAGGCAGCCGTAGGTGTGTGGCGACTCAGCTTGGCACTTTTCCTCACAGGTTTTCTTGCGATGAAGAGGTGAGTGTTGGCGGGTGTCCACTTTGGTTGGCCTCAAGGAAATGACTCTATTGAGTGGTTTGGACCAGGGGGGCCCGTATATTTATGTGGCGAGTGAGAATGGGAAGGAGGCGGCTGAGACGGGGCAGAATAGACTCCATAGCCCATGGGCTCGGGTGAGAGGGCCGAGGGAAGCCATGGAAACTTTTACTTCAGTGGCTCTTCCTTTGGGATGATGCTGCTCCCGAACAGATATTTGGAATTTTTTTTTTTTTTTTTTTTTTGCGCTTTTTAGGGCCTCACCCGCGGCATGTGGAAGTTCCCAGGCTAGGGATTGAATTGGAGCTGCAGCTGCCGGCCTACACCCCAGCCACAGCAACGTGGGTTCCGAGCCTTGTCTTCAAGCCACACCGCAACTCATGGCAATGCCGGATCCTGAATCCACTGAGCGAGGCCAGGGATCGAACCCCCATCCTCATGGATACTAGTCAGATTAGCTTCTGCTACACCAGGAACTCCTGAAAACGGCTTGATTAAAAGGGCCACTGGAGGGGCGGGGCGTGGGGTGGGGGGGTGCCTGCTGACATTCCCTGACATCCAATCACACTAGGACAACTCTTTTAGTTTAGAGATGAGAAACTGTGGAGTTAACTGAACTAGTAACCAGGTTCCTCACCACAGAAGGTTTCTAGGTAAAAGTTCTAAAGTGACAGAAACCACGTCTAGGTTTAGGTTTGGGAAAACGACCGTGCAGTGTGGCAGGTAGCTTCCGGGCCAGGGTCTTCCAGCTTTCGGTGTCACCGAATTTCGTTGTAATTTGCCAGAACAGTTGTGTCTTTGAGGAACCCGTAGAAAAGCTTGTGGTGGTTTTTGGGTCTTCCATGTCACGTGGCATTTGAGCAAACCCCTCCTCTTTCTTGACTGCCCTTTGCTGGTCTTTACTTTCTGTCTGAAACCTTCTGACTTGACAGGAAGGCTCTGGCAGCCTCCCTCAGTCTCTTTTCTTGGGACTGCATTGCCCTGGGTGCAGTTCCTTGAGTGTCTGTCAGAGCTTCACCACATTCTCTCTCGACTTTTCTGCGAGGGGCTGGTCCCCTCGAGTGTGCCTGGGCTGAGGGAAGGTGTCTTTGCCTCTCCATGATACTTCCTGAGGAGGCTGTGTATGAGGCAATCTTTAATCTGTGTTCCTCGGGTAAATTCTCTGCAGAGTTAGTTATAAAACTAGCCTCTGGAAAGATCAAGATGGTGCCTTTATTGGTTGGCCTTTGGAGGGACAAAGGCCAGTGTTGACTTCCTTGTTAAAACCTTAGCATTTGTGTCTAAGTTTTATTTGGTTGTGAAGTGAAATTGGTATAATGTCACCAACAAAAGTCAAATGCCTGGCAATTGCTTATCCATGTGCTAAATATCTCTGTGACTGGACAGGCTGCCTCCCCTCAGTTTTCCTCATCTCCAGGATGGGGAGCTCGACCAATTGATTGTTGAAGTCCCTCTGAGAACCGACATATCACTTTGATAGAAGTAGCTCCCTTGCCTTTGGGCCATATATTCACTTTCTACCTCAGAGAAGTGTAGAGATAGATTCGGTTGGCGTATGCTTTTATTTTTCTCTCTTGGTAAACCTGAATGTATTTAAGATGTCTTCCAGCAATGAGGTCTTACTGTATAGCACAGGGAACTATATCCAGTCATTTGGGATAGACCATGACAGAAGGGAATATATATATATATATATATATATATATATATATATATATATATATATATATTTATGTATGTATACACACACACACACACACACACATACACACACACACATATATATATGAATGACTGGGTCACCTTGCTGTACAGCAGAAATTGGCAAAACACTGTAAATCAACTGCACTCTAAGAAAAAAATTTGAAAAAAATAATTTCTTCCGTCGTTTGAGATGAGTGTAGAAATTGCATCGCTCCCTGTCTGTACATCTCTCAACCGAGAACTGTTAAACTCTGGGATTGGATGAAGAATTCCATGCTCACCTTACTCGAGTAGCTTCTACTATAGGAAAGTGGCATGTATATATTCAGCTTTCCTGAAAGTGAAGGATGATGGCATTTTAGAAATGAAGGTCACCGAAAGAGCAGATTCGGAATTGATAGTCACCCAGGACACGTCTGGCTTAAGACTCTATTTGCTTTCTTTCTTAGGAAGAGCTGTGTCCTCTCTTTTCTTGCGCCCCCACCCCACCCCCCAGCCCTGCCACTGCTCCCTTCCAAGTGAAGCAGTATTAATGACATCATTTTATCTGCCCCCCCCACCCCGTAATCTGAATGCAAAAAATGAAACATTGCTGATAATATTGATGGTCTCTGCATGTACCTGTTGAACTTGAACGCTGAGGAAGAACCTGTCGGTGTTGCGTGATTTTTCTGTTGTTGTTGATGTTGCTGGTATTTGCATGCTTTCAAGTGTGTCAGTGTCATTATTTGCAGGCTTTTAAGTTTTGCGATTTCTGATCCATGTGTCATGTATCCCAGGAGTCATCTCTCGGGGCAGCTGTTTTGCATTTCTTTTCTAAATTCATGTTCCTTCTCCCTTTTGTTCGCTCCCACCAGTATCTTCAGATGAAATGGCCGCTGCTTGACGTTCAGGCGGGGACCCTCCAGAGCAGACAAGCCCTCAAGGATGCGCGCTCTCCGTCGCCGGCACACATCGTCGTAAGTGGCCTCACAGAGGTGTTTGCTTCTTTTATTGGGGGGGGGAGACAAAAATGCTCATTTGTTGATAACAGGCCTTATTTATCCATTTTTCTCTCTTTAAAAAGAGGTTTTGGGGGGCATGGTCTTGGAGATGGTTTCCACCTAGAAACTTGTTTTCTGCTCTTGGACCTTAATGATTGTCACCTACTTGGAAATGTTCTCCCCACCCTTTTCTTCTAGTATTAGGTTAGAATCTAGCTTTGTGGGTTCCAGTTAATGTGGGGAAGACTGGAAATGATAGTAAAAACTTAAAAAATTAGAAAAAATATAATACGTAGTACCTTTCCTGGAAAAGTCATCTCGGGGAGGAGAGTTGCAGAGGAGAGAATTAGAAATCTCAAAAAGGAGACCCTGGATTTGAGACTTCAACGTCTTACCCTCTTAACACACTCACCAGTGGATCCGAATTGTTGGAAAGTAACAGTCTAGACTAGCATTGGAAACATTTCATCTGGGCTGATGGAGGGTAGAGTACAGATGAACTTGGAAAAGCTTAAATTAAATTTAATCTGTACATCCAGGGCTTTGAAAGCATGTAGGTTTCATACAGGAAACACTGGTTTGTAGTACTAAGAGACTACAACTTAAAGTGTGTGTCTACATTTATTTTTAATGCGCTTTCTCAGGCTTTTGTAGACTTTGAAAGTGGAATTTATAAATTAACCTCTTGAGAAGATAGCTCAGCCTTATTAGAACATTCTCTTCTGGATATTTGTGTCATGAGCTGGACTTCATACTTTTGAAATAATTAATGGGAGACATCTTTTTATAACAAATCCATGCCAGGAAGAATTATGCAAAGCACGAGACAATTCATGTATTTTTTATTTAAGTATCACAAAATGTTATCCATTAATATATTTTGCCTCTCTGTTACTTGTAATTTCTAAAAATGGCAAAATAATTTTCTTAAGTAGAAAAACCTTAAGATACATGATGTCAAATTTCAGGCTCACTGCCTCCTTATTTTGTAGTTTGCTATAATTGAGTATATATTATCTAATGAATTTTGCCTCCGTAAAATGAAAATTACATATATGCATATAGATAAGTATGCATGTGTATATATCACAAAATAATTTGTTTCTGTAAAACCACTCCTTCGACTCATCATTCGTGCAAAGATCTTATGACTTCTCAGGTTATAGACGAGGCACGTAGAAAGAAGGTCGACATTTTCCAGAAGCATCCTCCTTCCCCCAACCCCACAGTGAAACGGATGCTCATAATCACACATGCTCTTATAATGCCGAGATTTCAGGGCTGTAAGTAACCTTCGATCAGCTAGGCCCTACCTGCTCCCAGAAAAGGAAACGGGTCCAGAGATGCCTTAAGTGAATTGCCCAACGTCACACAGTGAGTTAGTGGCCAGAGCGGGAACTGGGCCCAGTTCTCTGCTCCCTTTTGGGGGCCCAGTGGACTCCTCTCCTAAGAGAGCTGAAGGTAACTTTTTCGCGGCTGGTTCTGTTTTGCTTGCGCTCAATTGGCTCATCATCGGGGCGGTGTCATAGGTGTAAAGAAGTCATTGGCTTGGGGTTCTCATGCAGGTTTCTTCCAGAAAAATGAAAGCCATGTTAAAAAACAATTTTTTTTTTTTTTAAACGATGCACAAAGGTTTTTTTTTTTCCCAAGTCCCAGAGGATACAATGAAGAAGGCAGTCTATTTTACTTTTCCTGCCTCCTTGAATTTCCCACTGGGGGTCTAGGCTTTGAAATTTATTTCTCTGCTTTTGGAAATGCCAGGCAGGACTCACCCACATTTTTCTTTTTTTTTTCTTCTTGGGGGTCGAGGGAGGGGACATGATCTTTAACATTTTTTGGAGACCTTTTTTTCTTTGAGTCTGGAGATATGAGACCACTCGATTCTTAGAAGTGGTTCGTCGTGGAGACAGCCCCTTGCAGGTGTGGCCGGAAGGTCCCTGGGCTCGTGGGTGAGCCCAGCCCACGCAAGGGGGAACTTTGTCCATTTGGAGAGAGGGAGATGATCGCCCTGCCTCCCTCCATCCCCTCAACCCCCAAATCCCACAAGAGCAGTTGCCCCAACTTAGGTCCTAAGCCCTTTCTTTTCATGTGTAGAAATTAACAATCCGAGGAGCTGGTTGAACATTTTTTCCAGAGCCGATGTGGATTTTGGCGAGGGGAGCAGCTTAGGGACTTGGGTTCTTTTTTCCTCTGCTGTTTATTGGGAGGCATGTTGACCATAGCAACCGCCTTAGAGCCCACACCACCCTTCCCAAGGAGACCCTTGTCCAGAGCAGCCACAGCTGGCAACTGCAACCTGATCTTCGGTGCCTGCTGTTCTGCTCCTGGGGCCTGGGAGTGGCACTGCATAGAGGTTATGCTTTGCACTGGAGGGTGGGATCTGGGAGCTGGGGAGAGGAGAAAAGCCGTACACTTGGATAAAAAGGAAACCACATTCACGAAATACTTAAAAGCTTGTGGCAACTGCATGGTGTCTTTGGTTGTATGACTCAGCCCTGTAATTGTGCAGTTCTGCAGCCTTCATCTGACACCAGGGGTGAACAGGGGGTGTTGGGGGGTGGGAGGGAAGTTGGTACAGGAAGAAGGGGAAATCGGGATGGAAGCAAGTCTAGAGGTTCTTGACCTCTGGGTCCCGGGTCCCGTAGAGGTTTAGGGGAGGGAGGAGTCAGATCCTTTGGGAGTATAAATTTATGATCACCTTTTCACTGGACGCCGGGCAATGTGTTGACTCAAACCAGCTTGGCAGGTGCAGGGAGCCATCCGGATTGTAGCTGACTTCTCATCGGGTCTTTGTGTAGCTCACCATTGGCCAAAACATGCTGGTTTCCCTTCACATTCTCTGAACGGCTAACTTTTCTCCAGGCACTGGGCCCTTCCTTACTTTTTTTGGTGTTTTCATTTTTTGGACAAAACACTTGTCACATCAGTGTTTCATCAGACATGTTTCAAAATAATCATCTGAGGATTGCTTCCCAATTTCTCCGAAATTTGGATTTATTGTAATTGCGCGGCCAGCCTGTTTCATAATTATTTGTAATGTTTCTAATTTTGAAACTAGAGAAGTGTTCAGCGTGTGTTAGTCATCCTTAGAGGCTGTCGCTATCGCAGGTGGCTGAGAAAATCTCTTCCGCTAGGTACCCACGTGGGGTAGAATTTTCAGACGGGAATTCCAAGCATTTTGTCGGCATATTTTAATTTGATCTGGCTTTTTTTCTTATGTGGTATGTGGGTTACCACACTGTAAAAAAAAAAAAAATGGGTGCATGGAATAAACGTTCTTAAGAAGAGGAGTTCGATTGATTGAATAACATATTGAGGCAAGCCCCACAAATTTTAGTTCCTGTAACTAAAATATATAATATAATAACTTGTTTATTATAATCCAGTGGCTCCTGATCTGTGCTTGAAAGAGAGAGAAAATTATTCCCCAAGGGTGGTGATTGACAAAAATTGGGGGGGGGGGGCGGCCTAGCCCCCCCCCAAATAGGAATTTACACAACAAATCCATCTCTTTCTCCCCCTCTTCTTGGATTTCTCTTTTTTCCTTTCCCCCAGAAATGCATGGACTTCCTAAAGTCACAGATAGCAGGATTCACCCCACCCCCTACCCCCGTCTGTTTTCTTATTCACATAACTCATGCTTCTTTCTCTGTGGTGTTTTTAAATTTTTATTCTTAATTCTTTGCTTTCTTTCTTTTTCTCCCCTCTTCCAAAATGAGTGCCAAGCAGCTGGGTTGTGCTGCGTGGTGGTGTTTGAGTCTTGGCCGACCCGCCTCCAGGGCCCTCCGTGAATACCACCCCTGATGTCTTTGCTATACAAAGACTTTCATTTAATTTCCTTTGTGCTGAGCAAAAAAAGATTCTGTACCCCAAATGGTGGTGTTTTGGCAGAGTGTGTATCTTACAAAATGGCAAAAGGCTTCAGAAGTTCCCCCCACTTTGTCTTGGGGGGGTTCCTTTTGAAGTCAACGTGGAGTTTTACCTTGGGGTGGATTTCTAGCGGTTCTCGGTCTTGTGTGATTTGTTGTGTAATGAGCACGGAAGGGTGGGACAAGAAAGCCGCCGGAATCCTGAGGAGCAGAGCCCACCAGACTGGAGTGTGGTGGTGTTACTGCTTAAATGGTGACAGCAATAACACCATTATTATGAAATAGAGCACGAACGTGGGACTTCAGACGGGGCGTCTGCTGTTTGAGTTGTGCGTTTTCAAGTAAGCTCAGAGGGCATGGTGAACTTTTTGCTGTTGTTTCTAAAGAGTTTGGGAACAAGTCAGGAGGACTAACTTGCAGTTAATAACAGAAAACAACTTTGAGAGCATCCTCTCAGTTATTAAAGACATGCGGCTCTTATGATGTGTTATTTGACCTGGGTTGTATTCTTTCCTGTTCTGCCAGCTGCTTGGTGGCCACTGATGTGTGGTAGGAGGCTCTGTGCTAGATGCGGAGGTTCAGCAAAACCCTCGAAGCCCCTACCTGTGTGTGAGGCTCTATGCCAGGTGCCATGGGGGGTCCTGGCCCCCGTGCGGGTGTGTGACCATGGAGGTGGGATTCCACTGGGAAGTTGGTGAGGATGATGGGCTGGGGACTGTCCCTCTAGGAAATGGCATTTCAAAGGAGACCTGAAAGGTCCTTTGAGGTTGGCCAGGTGAAGATACAGAAGGGATGGGAGGTGGGAGAACATTCCGGGTGGAAGGAAAAACAGGTATGAAAAGAAAACATGTAAGAAAAGAGAGCTTGGCTGTGAGAGAAGCAGAAAGCCAGCTATGATGGCTGCTGGTCCCGGGCGCAGGGACAATGGCCTGGGTAGGTTGTGGTGAGAATTTGGTGTTTGATCCTAACCGCCATGGAAAATCATTGAGGGGTTTGGCTTGTGTTAAGCTGCTGGCAGTGGGGACGGTAAAGTGGACAGATTCAGAGGGGCCATCGGTAGAACTTGGTGATGGGTTTGATGTTGGCATTGAGGGGGAAGGAGAGGCAAAGGTGGCCTCATGGAGAAGGCATCTGCTGAATGGAGAATATTGTGGGGGAAAGGTTTAGGGTGGGAGAGGTGTCTTTTAATGTAATTTAATTTTTTAATTTTAATTTTTAAATTCCAGTTTTATTGAGATATAATTGGTATATAACATTGTGTAAATTTAGAGCATACAGTGTGTTGATTTGATACTTATTTTTATAAAATGATTACTGCCATAGCACTAGCCGCATCACGTTACATAATGATCATTTCATTTTTGTGGTGAGAGTATTTAAGATCTACTCTCTTAGCAACTTCCAAGTGTTTTTTTAAATTGAAATATAGTTGATGTATTTATTTATTTTTTTGTCTTTTTGCCTTTTCTAGGGCGGCTTCTGCGGCATATGGAGGTTCCCAGGCTAGGGGTCTAATCGGAGCTGTAGCTGCTGGCCTACTCCAGAGCCACAGCAACATGGGATCCAAGCCGCATCTGCTACACCACAGCTCACGGCAACGCTGGATCCTTAACCCACTGAGCAAGGCCAGGGATCGAACCCGCAACCTCATGGTTCCCAGTCGGATTCGTTAACCACTGGGCCATGACGGAAACTCCGAAATATAGTTGATTTAAAATGTTGTGTTAGGTTCAGGTGTACAGCACAATGATTCAGTTACGTGTGTGTGTGTGTACATATATTCTATTTCGGATTCTTTTCCATTAGAGGTTCTTACAAGATACTGAGTGTAGTTCCCAGTGCTCTATAGTAGGTCCTTTTAAAAAAATCTATTTTATATAGAGTGGTGTATATCTGCTAATCCCAAACTCTTAATTTATCCCTGAGCCCCTTCCTCGCTTTGGTAACCATAAGTTTCCTTTGTATATCTGTGAGTGTATTTCTGTTTTGTTAATAAGTTCATTTGTATCATTTTTTTAAGGTTCTACATATAAGTGATATCATATGATATTTTGTCTTTCTCTACCTGACTTACTTCACTCCCTCCTATAATAATCTCTGGGCCCATCCAGGTCTTATTAATTATAGTCACTATGCTGCCCATTAGTTTCCGAGAACTTACTCACTTTATAGCTGCCTTTTGTACCCTTTGAGCAAGCCCTCCCCATCCTCCCACCCCTGGGTCCCTGGTTGTTACCAGTGGACTCTGTTTCTATGAGTTCGGCTTTTTTAGATTCCTCGTAGAAGTATTTGTCTTTCTTTGACTTACTTCACTTAGCATGATGCCTTCAAGGTTCATCCATGCTGTCGCAAATGGCAGAATATCCTTCTTGCTCATGGCCGAGTGACGCTCTACTCTGTGTGCGTAACACAAAACAGTTTTCTCTATCTCTTTACCTGTTGATGGGCACTTAGGTTGTTTCCAAGTTTCAGCTAGTGTGAGCGATGCTCGGTGAACATGGCAGTTCAGAAATCTCTTCAAGATCCTGTTTTTGGCGCAGCAGTTCCCATCGTGGTGCATCGGTTAACAAACCCAACTAGCATCCATGAGGACCAGGGTTCGATCCCTGGCTTCACTCAGTGGGTTAAGGATGGGGCATGCCGTGAGCGCTGGTGTAGCTCTCAGACACGGCTCAGATCCCGTGTGGCTGTGGTGTAGGCCGGGTGGCTTTAGCTCTAATTCCACGCCTAGCCTGGGAACCTCCGTGTGCCACGGGTGGCCACAGGTGTGGCCCTAAAAAGACAAAAGACACCCCAAAAAAGATCCTGCTTTTGTTTCTTTTGGACATAGACCCAGATGAAGGTTCACCGGATCATTTGGTCGTTTCATTTTTTTAATTTTTTTGAGGAACCTCCATACTGTTTTCCGCGGTGGCTGCACCAGTTTACCTTCCCACTGTCAGGGCACAGCGTTCCCTCTTCTCCACGTCTTCGCACCCCTTGTTTTCTCTTGTCTTTGATGAGAGCCGTTTCAACAGGTGTGATAATTTGTCGTCATTTTGATGTGCGTTTCTCTGAGGATTCATAATGTTGAACACCTTTTTGTGTATCTTTTGATGTATTTTGTGTACCTTCTTGGGAAAAGTGTCTACTCCGTTCGAGAGTTGTCTCTCTTTTTTGAATGAGTTGTCTTTTTAGCGAGATACTAGGTCCCCTGACCCTGCAAAAGCAGCGTGGCACTGTGAAATGGTCACGATCCCAACTTAAGGAACCATCCAAATTTAAGAGTAATGTCAATTCTCTATTAAATTTAGATTTTTATGTATTCAAAATGTATTTCTGCAAGAGTGGAGAATTCTCCCTTTCCTTCTCCAAAACTTTGATAAGTAGGCTTAATTGGTCTTTTGTTCACCCCTGATCTGGTCACTGATTCACCTTCCTCGATCCTGCAGATGTTTAGTGATTGCCTGCTACATGGGGAAAAAGTACTCTAGATGCAGAGAGAAAGCAGAATTAGTGATGAATGGTACTAAGGGTAATAAATATAAAATATGCTGGGGACATGTCCTTCGTGCCAGGCCTTGTCCTAGGTTCTTTTCAGGTGTTTTATTCCCGCTTTACAGAGGAACTCGGCCCAGGGAGGTGACCTATTTGCCCAGTTCTGGGAGTAAGGATGTGAAGCAAGGTAGCCTAGCCCCAGAGCACACCAATCCCCTTAACCCACCAGCCCCAAAGATGGCCCAGAAAGAGACAGGTAGGTGGGCTCAATGCTGTGTGTGGAGTGCAGCCTGGGGAGCACCTGCTGGGGCCCCCAGCCTCAGCTGGACACGGTGGGGGCGGGCAAGGAGACCATCAGCTTCACTGGAGGTGGGGCATGAGGCTGGATTTGGTTTCTGGGCATGGCTGCTGCCGAGGACTCACAGACACCTGTGGGAAGAGAGGGCCTCTGCTCCTGGGGCAGGTGAACTTCAGGTGACGCGAGGGCGTGAACCTGTGCTCACTTCCTAAACGCGTTTCTCCCTGCACTCTCTCCACGGCACATACACTTTCCTCTTGGTTTTGTTTTTTTTGTTTTTTGTTTTTTTTAAAATCCATTTATCTGTGACTCAACCAGACTTTCTAGAATACTTGGCATGTGTTTCCTAGCAGTGGCTGAGTCAGAACTTTCCCATTTCACAGACAGAACCGCGGTTAAGGGTGTATATTCTGTCTCGGGATATAAAGCGGGCCTTGTGAGCCTTGCACACGTGTTAGTACTTTAATAAGGAGAGTTGTGAGGATCTAATAATGAGAACCGGGCAACCGAGTTATCTTTTTTGCGGGGAGAAGTGGTGGAGAAGATCAGGTGTGCTTTCAAGGGAGAGAGTGGAGAAAACCCCAACGTGGTCCCTAACGGTCTGTGGCTACAAGTCCAAGCTTCCTCTCTCCTTCCAGAAAATACTCCACGGTGAGGATTTCTGATGTTTTGAAGTTTGGGTTCATGGTGTGGCAGCTGACCACCATGGCGGTGGAAATATTCTACCCAGAAGGATTGTGTAAGCTCCGTTGTATCCTCTTTAGATTAGAATCACAGAAAGTTTCACAACCTTCAAATAAATCACATGTCATGTCACGTCACCCAGGGCTGTCCCTTCTGTTGTTTAACCACTGTTCAGAAGTCCTCTGTTGGCCGTACTTTTTTTTTTTTTTTTTTGGTCTTATTTTTAGCGCTGCACATGGATGTTCCCAGGCTAGGAGTCGAATCAGAGCTGTAACCACCCGCCTACACCACAGCCACAGTACCACCAGATCTGAGCCACATCTTCAACCTACACTGCAGCATGGGCAATGCCGGATCCTTAACCCACTGAGCGAGGCCAGGGATCGAACCCACGTTCTCATGGATACTAGTGAGGTTCGCTACCACTGAGCCACAACGGGAACTCCAGACGGTGCTGCTTTTGAACTTGGACATGGGGCACTTACCTGTGTCCTGATGCAGATCATTTCCTTTGGTACCACACGGGCTCTTCAAATTCCCTCTTGTATTCATGGCACTGAAGTCTCTCTCCTCGAAATGCTCAGGCTTGATGTGTGTTTTGCTGCTCAGTTCTGCTCAGGCTTCTTCCACTCTCCGTCTTGAGAATAAGAAGGTGGCTCGTAGACCCTCTTCCCTCATCACCAGGTTTTCCCTTCGAGCTTATCCTTCACGCTGAGTCACATCTGCGGTGACGGATCTTAAATGCTCCAAGGATGGAAATTGCCCATTTTTGATGGAAAAATCCTACCTCTACAGTGAGTGACATCCATTGTTAAATGTAGCTTTCCTCATTCATGAAATTTGCATTCACGGCGTTGCATTCTGAGTGTCTAACTTGGAAAATGGCCCACGAATCTTGCCACTCAGAGATTATGTTACGAATCCTTTGGTATGTTTGTTATGGTTCCTTTTAGACTTTTCCCTCTGAGTGTATTAATATTTGTATTTGTGTTTAACGTTCTTGAGCCCATGGTGGTGCTCAGTATTCCCAGGCTTGTATTTATTTAAAATGAAAATTGCTGTGGTGAATAAGCACTTCCCCACGTCATTAAAATTCTTAATGATTTTTAACGACCACCTGATAGCCCGTACTATGATTATACACCGGTTTACTTAATCCATGCCATATTGTTGGGTCTCTAGAGCATCTTCTTTTGTTTCTACTGCTCTAAATAATCCTGTGATGAACATCTTTTTGTGTCCCCTCTCCACCCCCTGCCCCCCCAGCCTGGCTTATTTTCCTAGGATACATTCCTAGGAAGAAAGGTGAAAGAGAACACAATTTTAAAAAATTTCTTGATACGTAGTCACAAATATTTTCCTGCTAGATCTCAGTTTTTATAACTACCAGCCATCTGTGAGAGTTAAATTTACCATGATCAGAATGATTTTATTGTCCCTGGGGAATTAAGCAAGAGAAAAATTCAGGCTTTCCTGGAAGTATGTGCTCTTATTCCCTGTTGCTCTAGAAAACAGACCCAACCCGCCCACCCAAGTCAGCCTCCCCAAGACCTTTCACCTTGAAGACAGGTAAACAAAAACCATTGCTTCTTATGTGGTTAGTAGGTTTCCAAGTCAGCCGATGTTCATCGTGGTTGTTCGGGATGACGTCTGTTCATTTAGATACTTGTAGGGTAACTCTTGAGATGCACTTTATTAGCCTCCTGCATATATGCAGCACATTTAAGACTGATTTCAAGATCTTGGCGTATACTCTTATAACCTCAGATAATTTTAGAGTTTTTAAAATTTTAGTACCTTTCAGTAGCATATTGTTGGGTAAAGATATTATTTCTTTGATGCTGTTTATGAGCTTGGTTAAGGATATGATCCTGGATTATATTTCTGGGAAAACATTCCTGCTTTTCAAAAATGCCATTTGTTGCTAAGTTTAAGGTCAGTCCACAGGGGGTGCAGGGAAGGGCTTCAACCATTGCCAAATGCTGTGTCCTGTGCTTGGGGGGAAATATCTTTGGCAGCTGTGGGCTAGTGTTTCCTGACATTTGTCTCCGTGAATGTTAATAAAGTTACTAGGAAAAGGGTTCCCTCCTGAAATAGGTTTAGGGAAGCTCTGGGTTATGCAAAGTCATTTTCTCTATGGTGGGTTCTTGACTCCTCTGGGTGCTTACAAACTGCAGGAGGAAATCCCTAAAGCGTGCTTGACTTCAGAATTCTTGGCATCTTCAGGGACAAGATCAGCGTGTATTCTGGAAAGCTGTTTCAGTACCTGCTCTGTTTTCCAAGCGTGGGAGCCTGTTTTAAATTAACATGGATCTACTTAGAGCTCAACTTATGGATTTGCTGTGTTTATCTTTCCAGTAAATAAAACAAAAGTGTTCATTTGGCACCAGTCCTGTCCTGCTTGTGCTTTCTTGCCTTGCTGATTAACTCTGTGTATGGGGCTTGCTTCTCCAACCAGATTGTAAGTTTCTTAAAGCCAAGGAGCCTCTGGTTTTATTTCTTTGCAAGTGGCTGTCCGCTTTCCTGTTAATTAAGCAAAAAACCCATTGCTGATGAGGGACAGGAGTTGATTCAGTCTGGAGCGAATGTGATTTCATTGTTACTGAAGAGTGTTCAGAATTGTCCTGGTTTTAGCACAAGAGCTTGTCCATATGTCTGCTTTCTAACTCGGTAATTTACCCTTGCTTGGCATTCCAGCTCATGGTAGCGCTTGTGTAAACGTGGTTCACACAGATGCTTCAGAAATTCAGGCTAGGAGGGTTTCTGTCTCTTTCCAGTTTAAACTCATATTTCCTTAGGAATCCTGCTACAGGGTGCCTACTTTTTTTTTTTTTTTTTTTTTAAGAGATTGCCCAGTGGAGAAATCTAAGACTCGATTATTTATTCTGGGAAATGGGTATTTTCCCTGTCACTTTGCATAGCGTGTTCAAGGTGATCTCCTGACTGGCTTGTTAATGGTTTGCAGGTCTGATTTTCATCTCTTCAATCAGTTTAATATAATCCACCATCTCCTGGATTTCAGAATTGGAGTATATACTGGGGAATTGAGGAGGGGGGGACCCCGGAGGGGTCTGGATGGGAAGGTTTGTTGTTATGGTCCTTTTGCACATAAGGATGTGAAAGTCCTGTGAGCTAGGGGAGTTCATCAGGATTCCATAGGCAGAAATGGCCATTTTCAGACAATTTTCCAGATCTCTTTCCAGTCCAGGCTCTCCCCCAAGTGCCTGATTCAGCTTCCATGCAGATGCCAAATAGACATGAGAAAATTAGCCTTCCAGAATCAAAGTCTTTATTTCCACCCATTCCCCGCTGCCAAACCTGTTCCTTCCAGTGTTCACCATCACAGTACAGATCTTCAGCACGCACCGGGTGTGTGGGCCCCAAATCTTGGGGTTCATCTTTGACTCATCTTTTTCTCTCACACCCCACATTCAATCCACTGGCCTATCCTGTAGGCTTGTCGTCCATCCACATGGCATATCAGCTCTGCCTTCAAAATAGCTGTGGAATCGGACCCCTCTCCACCCCTCCACCATCACCAGTGAAGTCCAGGCTGCTGGCACCTCTCACTACGGTGTTGCCGGAGCACCTGTCTTGGTTGCCCCACTTCCCACCATTGCCATTTTCCATTTCCATCCTTGGTCCCTGCTGTTCTTTCCCGTATTTGAGATGGCCTTTGAACTCCTTAATAAGCAGATCGTGTCACATGCTTCTGCTAAAAATCTGGAGGGTAGAGCTTGTCTTTTGAAAGAGAACCAGAGCAGCTATGAACAGCAGAAAGGTCCATTGGGCCCAGAAGCAGTCACACTTACCGAGTGTTGTGTTGGCTGGAGGACAGAGAGCGGGGCAATAGGAGGGCACGAAGGCTGAGTGAGCCCCGACCACCAGTCCTTTGCCAGTGCAGCAGGGTGTGGCTGTGTCTGGCCACCCCCTTGGTACCGCATCCGAGCCCTGCCCATCTTTGCCAGCACGTGGTCTGTCCAGCCATAGTCTGACTGCCACGAGAAGCTTGTGAAGAACTCTGGCAGGCGTGATGCAATCTGTGTTCCAGGCAGAGCCTGCAGAGCGAGTGGATCCAGGCAGTAAGATTAAGTGCATCATAGAGACTGCTTAATAGGCTTGAATGAGATGGGTCACCATGTGCCAAAGGGCAGTGGGGCAAAGGCCTCTTGTTCGTGCTCTAGGGCACAGGCTGACTGTTTTTCTTGCAAGCACATTGTCTCTGTTGCCCAGGTGCTGGGGTGAAGCAAGTAGCAAGTGTTTCAAAAGGCTGGAGAAGGAAGGAGGGAGGGAGGGTCCACACCACAGGCCGAGGGACTGGACTGTGCCCGTGGCCCCCGGAGACCACGTGGGATATGGGTGCTCCCTTATCGAGACCTGGCCTTGGACCTGACCTCTGACTCTTCCCCCTTCTAGTGCTTCTGAGGTGAGACCCGAGTCAGGGACACGTGTAAAATTCCGAGGGAGGTATTCCTCCCTGGCCCTTTCAGACTCAAGGGAGAAGCCAACCTTGCTGGGTGGAGAAAGAACATAAAATCTAAACGAATACATCTCACTAAGAGAAGGAGGAGTGTGGCTGGGTGGAAGGGCTCTGGGCAGATTGTTAGGATGATTCAGCTGAAACTGGGGGAAAAAATAGTTTTGGGGAAAGAGGTAGCAGCCCCCTTCAGCCAAAGCCTGTAAACGGAATGTCCGAAGCCAAAATAGTCCTGGCCAAGGCACGAAGTCACTGTCGAGATGGAATAAGTATGACTGGAAGAAGCCCTTTCCGCTTTCAAAATACAGCCAAGCATCCCCCCCGCCCCCACCCTGCCACAAAATGCTCTCTCGGCGTCATCTTTATTATGCTTTCTTCTTCAATTACCAAGTCGTTTTTTAGGAATTGAGAGTAACACCTATGCACCAACCTTTTGGTGTAAGAAACCAAATGTTAAAAAAATGGGGAAGAGTCCACCTGTATCTCTACATGCCCCCCTTTCCTCCACATTTATCTCTACCCCCCCCCCCTCCACCGACAGCATCCTTCCCCATCCTGTCTATAGGGAACCACTTTTCCCTATTCTGGTCCATCCAGGCAGACATGTGATTTAAGCAAAGAAGAGAGAGTCTGACTCCGTGCTCTGCCTGCCTTCACACACACACACACACACACACACACACTCTGAATGGAGGGTGCTTGTTTGTAGAAGTTGATGTGTGTGTTTGATACCATTTAATTCTGTGCAGCCAACTCCAGCCCTGGACCATGCAGGTAGGAAGCCAAGTAGTCTGAGATGGTTTTCCGTCACTTACAACCAAAGGAGTTCTAACCAGTACAATTTTCAAAGCTCTAAGGCGTATTTAAAAAATGTTTCATCTTTTCGATGTTCAGTTCTTGTGAGTAAAAATACTGGAGCATCAACTGATCATTTTTGCCACTCTGTAAAGAGGGACCCGTGGGAAGGAAGCATACTTGCCTTCTTTACCAACGGGGCTGGTTGGTGCTCATCTGAGAGTGGCTCTAAGAGGCAGACATACCATGCACCGTTTTCTCCCGCAAGCAATTTCTAGAGAGAAGCTTGTGTAAAAAAAAGCAGTTTCCATGGTTTGCTTCTGTGGTCATGGGGAATTTTGAAAATGAACTTAAGGTATTTTCATGAAATTCTTCTTTTCATATTTTTAGTTTCGCAGAATTTTCTCTTCTGGCTTCTACTTAGCATAGTCATCTTTGCCCTAAAGCACTCTTATTTCTGTTCTTTGGGACACTTAAGGAATAGCCAGTGAATTAGTAGTATTAAGCACTGCCCCCCCTTTTTTTTGTGGAAAAAAATTGATCTCAGCCCCCATAAAGAAGGAGGTGCCACTGCAGCCTCTCACTGGTCTCCTCTACATATTAAGACTTGGTTATGTTATTTTAGAAGCCCTGCTTTCTTGTTGGATAATTGCTGGCAAGCTGGGCATACAGGTGTTTATTTCCGTTTGATTTATTGATGATTACGACTTGACCGTTTGATGAAGGTTCTATCCATTTTCCTTTGAAAGACATATGACCCATGAAAGGATCCTGCACCTCCCAAAGACTAAAACACCGTTGTTGCAAGGATTGAGCAGAGTGCAGCGTTTGTACCTAGACCGAGGCGGGGTGGTGTCTGCTTGCACTGTTGTGTTGAGAGGAATTCTGAGGCCTTATGTGTTACAGCTGCAAGGGAAAAGACGGCACTAGTTGGAGAAAGGGACAGTTGAGGTATCACAGCTGTCGTTTTTGCTTTAGGCGCAGTAAACTTTTGGGGAAAGTGTCAGAAATTGAGCCCCCTACTGGGTCTATCAGAGCCGGGTCAAATGTCCATTACGATGTCATGGTGAACGTTATGACTCACCATTTAGAAATTTTTTTTCCAAATAAAGTGATGAGAAAGAAGAACGTTTTGCATCAGAACCAGGAAGGAGAATGTGCCTAAGAAAATGAACCTCGGCTTCTCAGCTGGGCTGTGGCTCAGCCCTCTTGATTTATTCCCCTAGTTCCTCCCACGGCCAGAAGGCCTCCTTGGCCTCCATGATTTGACCGATAGGTCTTGCGGGACCTGACCTGGACCACGTGTAACATGCAGAGTCAGCCCAGTTTTTGTGCATTGCACCTGCGAATGTTTGCAGTATACAGTCAGATGTCTGACAGTTACTATAAAAATGGGCTTCAGGAGTGAAGTCCACCTTTCTCCTTTCCTCCCACCCTACAAGTAAAAACTGCATGATTAAAATAAAATCAAGATGTGTCTGAAGGGGGTGATAACTTTAATGCTATCTAAACTTTTAATTTGGAAGGGAAGCTTTTTTTTTTTCCCCAGTGAACCAACCCCGTATTTCTTTAGTTTGTTTTTGGTGCCTACCTGTGATGACTTTCATCCTGATTTATTTTTTGCGCTTTGAGTCTGGGTCTGATGAGAGATGCAAGCACAGCTCTCATGCCAGCAATCTCATGGTTGAGTTTTAGAACATGATTTGAAAAATATAACCCATTGAGAGGCAGTGAGAACATAGGCTGAGCCAGTGCGTGCTTGGACATCTGTGTGGAATAAGTGATGGGCAGCGAGGGCGTGTGACAAGGATAGGGAGGGCGGGCTATTGGCTTGGGGAAATGGGCTGGCGTTCAGCGGTGTCCAGCGCTGCTGCACCCAGAGGCCAGCAGGGGAGGGTTTGGCCAAGTATTCCGGTGTCTGGATGCCTATGTGAATTTCCTCCAAACTTTTCAGCTGGCAATGTGGGATCTGCTGGCTCTAGAGCCAAGGGTGGGGATTGTCGGGATCCTATTAGGAGTACGATCGTGATACCAGAGATCAGAACAGACGCCAAGGGGAGGGGCTTGGGGGACTTTTAGGCCTGCTCTGTCCTGGGGCCTCGGTCCCAATAGCATTGCACGTTATTAGACCAGAGCCGCCTTCTCGGTTGTGCGTACTCTTCTTTTAATCTCAGACTCGATCATGACCCTGGCATGTGGAAAGGAAACTCAAGAGTTCTCTTGGGTCCACAGTCTTCATTGTGATACTTAAGAAATGGATGCTTTGAGAAATGGAGAGATGTACTCAAGATGGTGGTAATGCTGGAGGTTTACTGAGCACATACTAGTTCCAGTAACTTTGTCATTCTACTGATTTACTAATTTTACTAATAAGTAATTTGCAGGATTGTCATGTTTAATCCTCACAATTTGAATGAGCGATGGTTACTATCCCGTTTTACAGAAGAGGAAACTGAGACTCAGCAGGGGGATGGTTTGCCCAAGGTCCGATAGTGTGACTGCTGGGAGTCTGACTCCAGCACTAGAGCTCTCACCTATAGGTGTTAATGTTGCAGTTTTGCTTCCATGGGGAGCCAGCGCACAACCAGGGCGGGGCAGGTTTCCAGTGCAAACCAGGCTGGTGCTGGCCAGGCTGCATCAGCAAACTTGGAGGGATGTTGTGCCTTTGTGATGCTCTTAGTTTTAGTCCCTGTTGAGAAAACAAGGCTTTGTGGGGTGTTAGGAGGACAAGGTATGAACTCATGACGAAAGAAGGGAACCAACCAAAGGAGAGTTGCATTAAGACAAGCCTTCCATTTGTTTCAGATTATATTTCCCGCCACGCAATGTGGGTGTCTGTCTGCAAAGCTGAGGGTGCTACAGGTCCTTTTGTTTAGTTACATTGGATTGATGGCTTTTGTGACTATGGTTCTCAGGTCACCATTCGGGGCCAAGCGTATTCAATCTCTCATTTATCTTTTGTATACATCTGGATTTTTAAATATTGGAGTTTTTCCAAGATGGTTGGCAGTTCTAAAACAAAAAAATACTGAGATGGTATAAATGATAATATAACAAATACACTCACGTACCTGCCACCTGTAATAACAATTTTTACTCTTCTATCTGATGTTTAAAAGAACCAAACCAAACCTGTGTTCCCTTCCCTAATCCTGATCTTCCCTCCAGATACATAACTGCTACTGTTACCATTTGGTGTCTTCCCAGTCTAGGTTTTTACACTTTTTACATATATATGTGGATCAGACTGTGTTACAGTGAATGTTAGTGGTTTTTAAAGTTTAGGAAAGTGGTTCCATATTTCATGGTTTTCTCTAGCTTCTCTTGTTCAACACCGTGTGTGACTTTTACCTTTGTTGTACATTTAAATCTAATTCACAGCAGTTTTAACTGCTGTGTACTATTCCATTATATGGCCATATCACAGTTTCCCCATTTGTGTATCGACAGCTATTTGGGTTGCTTTTTAAGATCGCAAATATGCCACAGTATGTAACCGTCCGTGGGAAGGCACATGTATGAGCATTTTTCTGATGTTTACACTATATAGAATCATTGGTAGGACATAAGATGCTAATTTGCAGTCATAGCTCCCAAGATAACCTCCCACCCTCTGATTGGAGCATCAGACCCTCTGATTGGAGCCCTCAGTACTTGCAGCACCAGTTTAAAGTATAAACATTTCTTTCTCCACATCTCACCAACACTTATCTTGTCAGATGTAAGATTTTTGCCAATCTGATTAGTGTGCTGTGACACCTTATGTTTTCATTTACATTTCTTTGACTCCTAGGCTTGCCAGTCTTGTCATTTGTTTATCATCTCCTCTGTGGCTTGCCTGGGTTAGTCCTTGGCTCATTTCAAGGAATCAGTTTGTCGGTGCCCTTTGTGCAAATTGGAGATTCAGTTATGTGTTGGAAATATAGTTAGCCTTCCATATCTGCAGCTTCCGCATCTGTGGATTCACCCAACCACGGATTGAAAATATTTGGGGAAAAAAATCCAGAAAGTTCCAAAAAGCAAAATTTCAATTTGTGAGCACCAGCAGCTATTTACATAGCATCTGCTTTGTATTAGGTGTTATAAATAATCTAGAGATGCTTTAAAGAATGGGGAGGATGTGGGTGGGTCACATGCAAATGCTGCACCATTTGGTAGAAGAGACTGTGGAACATCCATCGGGGTGTGGGGGATGGGCGGTGGGCGCTGCCCTGGAACCAGTCCCCCAGGCGTCCTGAGAGATGACTGGCCTTTCCCCGAGTCTGGGATGTTTTAAGACTTTGCTTACATGGTGTTTCATTTTCTTTGTTTGTTTTTTGGGGGGTGCCCCTGTGGCAGGTGGAAGTTCCTGGACCAGGGATCAAGGCTGAGCCACAGCAGTGACCACACTGAGTCCTTAACCCACTGTGCCAACAGGTGACTCCTTACATAGTTTTAAAAGAATGAAGTTTTAAATTTTAATGCACTCAAATTTGTCGGCCTTTCCCTCTGTGCTTTCATTTTGTGCCTACTTTATGTAGCTCCAGATCTGGGCACAGTTGGTGCAGGAACTGTGGTTTTGAATGAGTGTCTGCTCTCTAATAGCCACATCTAAGGAGGTGGCTTTTCTTTGGTAGGAATGCATCTAAGTCAGAGGATTGATTTTTTTTTTTTTTTAAACTAGAATTTAAATGTGATTAAAACAGCTCACTTGGAGCAAGATTCAGACACCAAGGACCAGGACCCGTATCTGGAAAATAAGGAAGGAGGAAGGTAGTAACGAGCTCTTGGTCGTGTATTGATGAGGTAGTGATGCCCAGCTCTGGACAGAGGCCTGCTGTATTTTACTTCATTCATCTTCCTAATAGTCCCTCTTGAAGTAGGCGATTTTATCCCCATTTTAAAGATAAAAACCCCACACTTAAAGAAGTCAAATTTATGAAGTAAGTGACAGAGCCAACATTCAAATCCAGATCTCTGACCACAAAGCTTGTGTGCTTAACACTACACCCCATTGCCTTCTTGAAAGTTACTTGGAATTTGTTTGAGTTTTAACCTCTTTATGGGTTATTTTCAATTTGCATCTAATTGGAAAGAAGGGGGGGGCGAGGGTGGAAGACAGAAAGGAAAAGGGGAAGGATTTGAGGTTTGATAATAGAAACAGAAACCCATCACTAGGAGGGCAGTTGAAAAGGAGGAGCTCCGTGTTTCGTAGAAGTAAAGCGTTAAAAGCCCCGATAATTGCCGCATGCAGGTCTGATGCCGACTGATCACCTTCCTCTGTGCTCTGGCGAGAGCAGGGAGGCAAGAAGCCTGGGAAGCTGTTTTTGCCTAAGGAATTACATTCCAGGGGACTCCGAGGATTTAGGCAACCACAAAAGCCATTTATTTCAAGCACACTGAGATTTCTACCACTTTGATCCCTAATCCATAGCATAATTAATAAATGAAATGTGCTGTCGTACGGGTTTTTTACCAAGTGTACTTTTAAAATGGCTTTTGGTCTGACATGATTCATTTACCACTTGGAAAAGCATCGTCACTTCAGATGGGCGGGCCTGGGGAGGACGCCTGGGTGAGTTTCCCAGGAAGTGCGGTCCCTGTGTGGGGCTTCTGGACAGCAGGTCCTTCCAAACATCTCCTGGCTCTTCCTCCTCCAGGAAGTGGGAGGAAATGAGGAGGCCAGGGCTGAAACGTTATCTAGTCTAAGGATGTCTGAAGACTACAGACAGAACCTATGGCCATCTTCTTGTCCCCTTTATTATCAGTGGAGGAACGTTGCTATGAGTAGGTGATGATAACCAGAGTGAAAAACCCAACTGAAAAACCAGGCATGTGCCTCTGCCTCCCCGCCCCCCCCCCCCAATTATTTAGTGGTTGTCCATAAGGAGATAGGCTAGGAATATATCAGTGGGCAAGAAAATATTCTGGCTCTCCTGAAGCTTCTGTTCTATGGGCAAGGACGAGGGGAGGGCATAGAGACTCGAACCAGTAAACAAACGATATGAAGAAAGATGAATAAATAATGCGATTACCATAAAAACAAATAGTACTTTGACCATGTGTATTAGGTGCCAGACTTTCCATGTATTTCTTCGATCCCTGACAACCATTTGGAGGGTTCTCAGGCGGGGTTATTATTGCAGTATTGCAGGTCTTTGCAGTATTAGTTGGGTCCGTGTCCAAGCCCTTATTCATTGCGCTCTCCTTCCAGCTGAAAACCAGGGAGGTCATTTCAGATGGTGGTAGGAGCCACGGAGAAGGTTAAAGCAGGACAGCGGGACAGAGAAGAGTCGTGGGCCGGGGGGTGTTTTAGGTGGGGTGGCTGGGGGAGAAGACGGGGCCGTAGCTGAGGTCTGAGCAGTAGGAGGTTCCAGTGCTGTGATGCTCCCCCAGCAGGGCAGAGGGAAGCTTCTGGCAGGAAGGAGTTAATGCCTTGCCAGTACCCTAGGCGGGTTCATTAGGGCCTTAAAAGGGGGAAGAGCCATGGTGGCTGTAAATGTTACAATCTTACCTTTGGCCCTTAGGGATTCTGTCTTTCAGCCTTGGCTCAGTAATAACTTGCGACTGCCCAACAGGGCTTCCTCTTAGGAAACGGGAGAGAATGGCCTGTTACATTCAAATATGCCATAAAAGTATCACCATTTATTTCAGTGTCTGATGACCCGAGCTTGGGGAGGCCGAGGAGGCTTTGAAAGGGTCTGAAGAGGCCCTTTAGAGCAGAGATGAAAAGGGGGTGGGGAATCCTCAATTCTAAACAAAGAATCGCAATGGGAAGGTAGCCAAATGCTGTTTTTGGAGAGGGTGAGAAGGGAGAGAACGGTATAGATGGTTAGTTGGAAAATGTGGTTTTATGGGCAGAGTTTGGGTGGGGTGCCTGAGGATTGAGGGTGACACGGACTTCCCCGTGGTACCCCGGGACAGCTGCCAGCCCCAGCCTAGTCCTTTGGCCTTAACTGGTTGGTTTGTGGAAAGAGGGGGCTGTGTCTCACTGGAGCCATCCAGGACGACTGATGGAGGTAGACTCCATGTGGCTTTCAAGTTCTCAAGCATCCTGTTCCTTGTAAAAGTTCCAGGTTTTGTGTGTGTGTGTGTGTGTGTGTGTGTGTGTGTGGTACCTAAATGGAGCACGATGGGTGATGGGCTTGGGCCAGTGGGAAGGAGAGAGACCTTCAGGGGCCAAGTGACAGGATTTGACAGGAAGCAGTGGGAGAGCTTTGCTGCCTTGATTCCCAGTAAATCCTCACACAGCACCATATGCTGTGGAATTCTGGCACTGCTGCTGCCCAGGGTGTGATCTGGTTCGTGCCCACTCCGCAAACAGGAAACGGTCGCCCTGTGTGTGCTTTTCATGGAGATAAAGTGTCAGGAGCAGGGCCCCGGCGTATCACTTGTGCAGCCCCCACGCCCAAACTGGGCAGCGTTGGGGTGGTCCTTGGGGAATGGAAAAGACTGGGGGAGTGGGAGGGGGAGGGAGCTAGGCAGGCCAGTGGCCTCGGTGGGGAGGAAAATATTGATGTACCCTTTTTGTTTTTGAACCTGACGTTTGGGTTTTTCAGACGTATCTGTGGATTTTTAAATGTTTTCCAAGCACCCGGGTTTGGATGTTAGGTCACCGTAGGTATCCACTCCTATGAACACGTTTCAGCGGAATATTTTCAAGACTCCGAAAAAACACGAGGCTGGGCGACGTGTTCAGGTTCAACCCCCCACCCCCACCCCCCGCGCCCCCACCCTTTTTGGCAAAACCGTGCAAACATTGGTATTCAAAAATATTTTGTTACTTTTCTTGGCAACGTGTCCCAAGAAGGAATTGCAACACAGCCTTCTAGTTAGGAGGCAACTTTCTGGGGGAAAGGCGGGGGTGGGGAGGTTTGGAGTTTGAATCAAAAACAGACACCGAAGCTTTAATAAAATAAATGAAGCAGAGCCCTTTCAGCTCACGGAGGACCATATTGGTGCGGGTCAGGCAGCCTAGTGGAAATTGACAGGCTGAGAACTGGGACATAAACAAAAATGTCAGTCCCTGGGAGTCTTGTTCGCTGGACAATGTCTCAATTGTTTCCTTGGTTTTCAAGGCAGCAGGGGAGAGTGGAATATTAACTGTTTACTGCCCAAGGCTGGCCGGGAAATTGCTCTGAGAAGGAAGGGGGGAAAAAAAAGACAGAAAATCGCATTTTTATTTAGAGACTATTAAACATGTCAGTAAGTGGTGGGAAAAGTGTGGATTGTCTCTGCCTTCTGCCATTCAACTCCATGTACCTGGTTAGAAGTGTGTGTGTGTGTAAAGGGAGAATAGGGTGTTTCCTTTTACCTTTGGATGTTAACCTTGCATATTGTCCGTTTTTAAAGACAGCTGCCCTGTAAGTTAACTGCCCCCAGTGGATGTGACAGCGAGGTCAGGGAAGGGAACAGGATTGCTGGTAACAGTTAGAATTTTAGCTTTCGGCTGATATTGTATTAGTGTTTATTCCTCTTAAAAATACCTGTGTGGTATAAAGTATAAAAGGCAAGCAGTTGGAATTTTATAAAATAAAACGTATTCTACTACCCATAAAAATATCCTTTTAGTGATTAAAAAAGGTGTGGGGGAGTCACTATATCTGAGAGAGAAAACGGGGGACCAAAAAGGACCTGACTTCTCTTCACACTTGAATTTAGTCGATTAGGGAAACAAACAGCAAAGCCTGGTGTATCAGCCTTTATCTGGGCAAAGTTCAAAACTCAACTGGTAATTATGTCCTTAGAAGCTTTAAAAGGACTGTGTTGTTACAAAAGCAGAGACCAAGCTTACTTTTTCTGGACGGTATGCACTGGGGTTGTTTGTTAGATAAACTTGTTTCAATAAATAGGGGTCAAGGGAGAGGTTCACGTTCCTGGAAGACTTGGGTTCTGACTCCCTGATAAGTGGAAGTGGTTGCCTTTCTCTCCTTTTTCACTTTGAAGCCCAAGCTCGGCAGCAGCTGAAGTCAGCTCTGGCTCCGGCTTCCTGTCAGACAGGAAATCACTTCCTTAGCCAAAATTACAAGCTGTGGCCAAACTCCCCAGCCACACCGAAAAGAGCCTGTTTTTTCCCAGAAGACCGTGTTTCTAGATGCGGAAGCATAAATCGGTATGCCATGTGGTCCTGGTGTGCCCGAAATACCCAGGGAAGAGGGTGCGGGGAGGAGGAGGCCGCCTCCCCGAGGCAAGGGCACCGTGGGGGCACCCCGGGCTTTGCTGCTCTGCTTGAAGCGAGGGGCCCTATTGGGTGGCCGACTGCCCTGTGAGGATGAGTTTGTCACTGCCATGGGAAGCCCTGGCCTCATGTCCAGGCGAGGGCTCCTATTGTTTGTTTGGGAGCCCTGAGCTCTTGAGAGTGGCCGCAGGTAAGTTTGCTTAGCTTAGGGCACAGGTTCCATTGTCAAGCTTTGTGCGTCTGTTTCCCCTCTTTCCCTTTATCTGTTGCCCAGGAGCTCAAGGACACTTTCTTTCCCAGAAAGTTCTCAAGAAGCTGATTTCAGGAGGCAGTCCAGTGACTTTCGGGGCTGCTGGCTGGCATGCCCCTCCAGTTGCTGCAGGGGAGGGTTGTGTTTCTTGGTCATTTCAAAGAGCACATGGATGGTGGTGATTCCGCCTGCCCCCTTGCATGGAGCGTGTGCCGAGGCCCAGTATCTTTACCTGGGAGGCCGACTGGGATAAACTGCTGCTTTTCATACTCTTTCTTTAATCCAAGGGATGGTCCTAACCTCTTCGATGACGTGTGCAGCTTCAGCCTTCAGGTGCCCCGATGTCTAGGTGTTCAGGAGCGTATTCGTAATAATCGTCGCGGCGTTGACGCGCAGGCATCCGTGTCTTAAGTGCTTCCCGTGATCTTCTCTGGACAAGACTTTGGCGAAAGGAGAAGACTGTGTCCCTGCGGAAATCTGCTCTTCCGTTGAGATGAAAGGGCGGTGAATTAAGTGCCTGCCTTTTCTCCCATTTCCCCCCTCTGACAGGTATTGATTCTCCCCTGGAACCGCACAGTCTACATTCTGATCTTTGTCTTGACAAAGGGAATTCCCAGTTTGTCCGCCGGTCTACACACTTGCAGGTTAAGAGGTAAACGCAGGCACTACCCGCCCTCTGGAGAGTCTCAGTATGTTCGGTCTCTTCTACTCAAGAGCCAGAAGATGCTTCTGGAGTTCCCGTCGGGGTGCAGTGGTTAATGAATCTGACTAGGAACCATGAGGTTGCAGGTTCGATCCCTGGCCTGGCTCAGTGGGTTAAAGATCCAGCGTTGGCTGTGAGCTGTGGTGTAGGTTGCAGATGCGGCTCGGATCCCATGTTGCTGTGGCTCTGGCGTAGGCCGGTGGCTACAGCTCTGATTCGACCCCTAGCCTGGGAACCTCCATATGCCACGGAAGCAGCCCAAGAAATGGCAAAAAGACCAAAAAAAAAAAAAAAAAAGCTAGAAGATGCTTCTCAAGGAATCTCTGGTGACTTAGAAGTGAAGAGAGCTTTGGCAGCACGACATGAGGAAGTAGGAGGAAGGGGGCAAATATCATCATTCGACATCTGTTTATTTTGTTCTTAACAAAGGGCAGGAGACGCCTCTTACAAAACTTGCGCCAGGGTTGGCGCCGGGCACGGAGAGCCAAAAGTTCAACTTACACCATGGCTGGAAGAGTTTGGACATACTGTTCTGTAGAAACGTTGTTCCCGAGGAAGAAATGAATTCTGTGAAGGTGACTGATGCTCAGCCGTGTGAGGAGTCCCTTCTTGGCTCCTTCATGGCGAAACTCTGGAGACGTCCTCAGGAGGCCCCTCCTCAGAGCCCCATGTCTGTGCCCAACCCCTGCGCCCTCTCGCTGCGCCATCTTGACACCGCCTGCCTTGCCCCAAGACTGGAAGCTCCATCGTGCCTGCTTGGTTAATAACCTCTCTCTATGCCCACGTGCCCACAAAATGCATCCACGTGAAGCCACGAGAAGGGGGGGGCACATTTCCCTAAAAGCCCACGTATAACCCGGTAGGAATATAAGTTAACGTTTTCCTGATGTTAGGGTTTCTTTTACTACCTTTGGTCACATTTCTTTCTTGTGTGGTTCTTTTATGGCCCTGGCACATTTGTTTTTTCTTTTTGTCTCTCCCCCCCGCCCCCCCTTTCAGGGGGAGGGATGTGCGGCAAGTGAGGGGCTAATTGGTAGTAGTGCAGTGTAGTCTTTCTGGGCCAGATTACTTAGTTTGCGCCATCTAGGTAAAAAATCAACCCAATTAAGGGCCCCCTGGTATTTTAATAGCAACTAAGTTGTATAAGCTGGGGAAGGGCTTGAACCAAGACAGGAGGTCAAGGCTTTGTGGTCTGTTTCAATTCCCCTGGGGTCTTGTGCCCAGAGACGCTCTGGGGTCCTATTATTATTATTATTATTGAAGTATGATTGATTTACAGTGTTGTGTCAATTTCTGCTGTCACTCCGGGGTCTTAATAAATAAATGAGGGTTTCATTTGGAGCACTTTACTGTCAAAGCCTGTCTCACACATTGGATGGGATGCTTTTCCTTAAATATTAACAGTGGAGGTGGAGGGTGAGGGGTTGAGTGTGTGCGTGTGTGTGTTTACAGACACACATCTTCCGTGAGAAATATTTTGGACTTCGCATACAATTTCTCATTTTTCTCCTTTTACGCTAGGAAAGACAATGCCCTGAATGAACTCCGGACCTGGGAGCTTTGCATTCCAGTCCTTTCTCCCCTACTGACCACAGTCCTCACAGTGAAGGCAGTGTTTTCGGTTATGAAGTCACACACTCCCTGGCAGCTCTCTGGGGGTAGCCTTCCTAGGCTTGGCTGTAAGAAATAGCTCTGAGCTCATGCACCAGTCTCCCCCCCAGCCCCTCTAGCTCCCCTCCTTCTCCCCCTCCCTATTGGGGCACTAGTCTTTGGAGATAGAAATTTGACCTTAGAGCCAAACACTCTCTGATGATAGGCTAATGCTTGTATTTACTAATGAACTTCCCCTTTGACAGTCATTGGCTTCAGGGCCCCAAACCAAGCTCTCAGGCTGCTTTCATGCTGGGCCAAAACATACTCCTTATTTCCTCCCAGTTTCTTAAACAGTGAAGCAATGACATCTTACAGAACCGTCTGTGTTAGTGACTAGATTGAGATGGCCTGCGATCCGGCCCTGCTGTGGCTCGAGGGAGGGAGAGAGGGCGGAGGAGATGGGAGCCTGGGGAGGACCCTGGGTGGACGGAGGAAGGAGTGTGGGCTCTGTGAGTTAAAAGAAGCCACACCGGGTGTGACAGTGTTTTGACTCTGTTCTCTGAAGCTGCTGAATTCAATCTGCTACCTCCTCGCCCTCCATCTCCTCCTGGGTGGCTTCTCTGGAGACCCCTTAGTGGGCTGATTCTGAGCCTCTCCCAAGGAGTCAGCGGCTGGAGAAAGAAAAAGGGACCCAGAAAAGGGCCATGAAAGCGTTTTTATTTAGCAAAAAGGGAAACGTGCCAAGAGATTTGGTAAACATTAAACCAAAGAGCCAAGCGCAGGAAGATTAGACCGAGCAGGAAGAGAGGGTGTGTGTGTCCGTGTGTGCATGCGTGTGCAAGTGTGTTATATGTGTTCTGTTGGGTGGGTGGGTTATATGTCACCCAGGTAGGTTTAAAACAACTCCAAAAAGGATGGGGAGTTCTTGAAAGAGACAGGTCTAGGGCACTCCCAGGAAGAAGGAAGAGGGGAGAGTACCTGGCCACGTGGAGATTAAGGACTGGCTGGGTCTGGTGGGCCTCCATCATCTTGCACTGTATCTCCCGAATGGGGACCGTTTCCTTTGGGGTATTTATCAGGCTTCCAGCTTTTATGCTTTGACTCAGCTGCAGAGACCCTTATCCCTTTAAAGTTAGGCTTCCCCTCGGTGGAAGGGAGGGACCCAGCCAGAACAGGCTCCCAATGGCGGCTGCGGCGGTATTTCTTAGCTGGTTCCAGGCTTTGCAGGAGGTTGGTGAACATTTAAATGGGGGTCGTACATTCACATCTGCTTTTATTTTTCCCATTTCTGCAGGCCAGATTGAAAACTTAATAAATTGTATGAAACCCAAGTAAGCATGGATGTTAAAAGAACGTTAAATAAATTACATAAGTATGCCTACCTGTAACACTTTTATAAGGTAAATGCACGTGGGTTATTTTGCCATAAATGTGCACACGGACCAAGATTTATTCTAAAGCCCCCTTGTTTCAGCCTTGCTGCTGGTGAAGGTACTACTGTTTTCCAGCTCCTTCCTTCTCTCCCTGGCAGCGCTGCAGCCGGGCTTGGAAAATGCGATAATGATGCCATAAGTACCCTAGTGCAAAAGTTGTTTTTTGTTCCAAAACATTGCCAGTTCACGGCGTATAAAACTACCGCGGATGCTTCAGCCAGTTTTTCTTTTTTTCCCCAAATAAGGCAAGCATTAATGAAGCAGCGGAGGGCCTGGGAAAATATGCTGTCATTCCTTAAAGTGAGATTTTTGTCTCTTCCCTAGGCCGGCCCAGAGACTTTTCAGCTGAAGTATAAGTATGTGTCTGGCCAGAATTGGTGGAGTAGTAGGCTGTGCAATGATACGTGTTTATTGCTATTGTTACCGCTAATGACCGTCAATCAAAATAATGCTCTGCTTTCACGTTTTCCCACATGTTCGTCCAGGGATGAGAAGGATTTGAGTAAAGGGTGGAAGGGGTGTCCCATCCTACAGCAAAGAACATAAGTCTCGCCACGTTCCCTGACCTGCCTCTCACTGACTTAGGAGCCAGGAAGTTGGGTTGGGCAGGGCTCCAGCTCCCAGAGGCTGCATCCTTTGGTACCAGCTCCTCCTTGAAGCCCAGTGGCAGGCAAGGTGATTAGTGTGGCCTGTGTGAGTGCTGTTTACCAGGCCAGCAACCTCATGGGTTGGCAGAAGGCCTGTTGTGAACGTGGGGAAAGTAACCTCCTGTTTAGAAGCAGGGACTATAATATCCAAACCATCGGGAAACATTCTGGGTGGGGTCAGGGGTGGACGTGAGAAGACATCCATGGATCCGTTCTTATACTCACAGATACTCACAGCGTGCAAAGGAAAGGACACGTGTCATTTTTTCCCCCTTAAAGGCCATTTGGGACCATCACATATTTTTGCCTAGTGCATTGGGAAAAGTACTTCCTGCCTCCAGACTCACACAACTCGCATGTTATTCGTCTCCCACTACCTGGCCTCTCCCCTTGCAGTTAGCAGTTAGCAGTTATGTTGTCTTTGTATCGATGGCTTAATGTGGAGCCTCAGCTTATTTGTCTGTAAAGAGGGGATAACAGTGGCGTTTGAAGGGGCAGGGCCGTAGAGCTTAGTGGTTAAGATCACCGGCTTTGGAGATGGACAGACTTTGGCTTTCTCCTGACTAGCTGTCTCCTTGCTGGGTCAGCTTGGGAAGTTATCCATCTCTGTCTCCTTATCTGTAAAGTAAGGAAATAGTAACTACCTCCCTCCTGGGTTGTAGTCAGGAAAGAGAGATATTGTGAGTCAGGTGGTCTGATAGAGAAATAGCTTTTCAAACAGGGTGAGTTGCTTTGCCCAGTGTTTAGGAAGGGGTGCAACTAATACTTGGCAGCCTTTGCAAATGAGAAATCTTTTGCGTCAGCATAAGGCCATGCTAATTCTTATTTGGTGTATGTCGGGGCATGAAGGCAAGAACCTACCAGAGAAATGCATCCGAATGTCTGTTTGCATCAAATACACCATCAGTTTTAAGATATGCTTTTAATAACAAAAGTTTCAGAAAGTATAGGAACACTACTAAAAGAGTTTCCTGGTGGCTCAGTGGGTTAAGGCTCCGATGTTGTGACTGCTGTGGCACGGCAGTTCTGACCCCAGAACTTCCACATGTGGCAGGCACCGCCAAAACACAAAACCAAAAACAAACAAACAAACAAACAAACAAAAAAAAAAAAACAAAGGAAAAAAACAACTGCAAGTAATTATTAAAAAAAAAAAACGAAAAACACCAAAACACTGCTGTGTTAAACTTATCTACCTAGCTCACGCATCCGAATTTAGAAGTGTAAACACGGAGGAAAAATGTGAACCTTAGGATGCGGAAGCTGCTGTGCACTTATAATTCAAGTAAAAGCTGTACTGCCGGGAGCTCTAAATTTCAAAAGGATGCTACGTAAGATGCTTCCAAACCCACTTTTGATCACATTAAGGTGTAGGATTCATGTGGACCAGACTCTTAAGCTGCACTGAAAGAGTAAGAGCCAACCAGCATCGTGAGACAGGATTGGCCAAAGATCAGCGATTAGAAGATCACGTGGACCACTTGTGCAGGATTCTGTTAATGAAGAGTCTGCGATTCCAAGTTTTCACCTTGTTTTTGGCCCGGAAAGAGAGGTGCTCAGATGGATGGAGGCTGAGTCTGGGCTGCCATGCAAAGCTTGCTCCTTGTGGAAAATGTGTCCACATTCCAACCTGTCCTTAGCCCAGCTCCCCATTGGAAGAGTTGAGCTGCAGCCTGAATGGGAACAATGAATGCAGAGGCTTCATCAGAAGGCGATATTTGAGCATTTAATGTACTGCCGTTTTTCTGTTTTCTGTTGGAAAGAATGGGCACCTCGCATTAACCTTACTGTAAGCGTGATGCATTTGAGCGTACCGTGCAAGAACGGCCCAGAGAGTATGCATTTCTGCTGTGAGCGGTTTTGAATAAATCAACATAATAGCCCACGGTCATTAACATAGTATGTGAGTTGGACAAGGATGTACACTTTGAGGACCTTGAACTAAATCTACCAGTTAAGAGCCTGTAGGATGGGCTCCAGAAGGACTGGAATTCTGGGTGTTGAGGTTGTCATACAAAGAAATGAACTGCAGACCACTGGCAGGAAGAATTTTCTGGTAATTCTCAGCCCAAAGTAAATTTTCAAATGCTTGGACCACAGCACAGAATTGACTGATGTCAGCTTAATTGGATCTGGACTTCTAAATGTGGGTCAGTTTGGGTTGGAAGTGATTTTATTATCCACAAACCTCTTTGTACCTCTCTTCTCCCCAGAAATCCTCAGCCATAATTTTTCTCTGTTGCCAAGGCTCTCTTGTGAAGCTTCTGAGAAGCAATATATTTTTCTGTTAGATTTCATAAGTAGTGCTAGGCTTTTGATGTAATTATGTTTCGATTTCACAGAAACTTGCAATGTGTTGAAAGTTTAAATTCCAGGGCGGAAAGAAACGAGTCCTGGGCTTGGACCCAGGGAGCCAGAATCCTCGTGTCACCCGTGTCAGAAACTTGCCGTGTGACCCTGGGCAAGTCTTGGCATGTTTGACTTCATACCTTTAAGAAAGAAAAGAGCGGTTATGTATGATTGGGGTTTTTTTTTTGGGGGGGGGGGTTCTTTATAGCCCTGGAGCTTAGAGATTGAATGATCTGCATCCTCTGCTGTGACTGTGCAATGGAAAATAGAGTCCGTGGATGGGGCCTTACAATCTTACAGAACGAGGGTTCTCCTCAAATTGTTTTCCTTGTCATCTCTGGGTACCCTTTAAAAACCTCCACTGGGACATGTCTTCCTCCGTGGCATTTAGTATCACTTTATGGACTTCAGCTCAACTCTCAAGTCCCTTTTTCAGAAAGTTCAGATTTCTTTTTTAAAGGCTTAAGTGCCTTATTAAACCTGCTGAGGAGATAAAGTCTTGGGAGACCATTTATCACATGTGAGAACAGTTTAGACTTAACTCCCTTAAAAAAATAATAGAGCAATGAAGCTTACACCAACTTTGCATTTTGAACAAAATGTAACGATTTTTGCAGACAGAGTTCTCCCAGCCCCTCTGCTCTCTATGTTTTTGTTTACTGCTGACAGGTGACAGCACATTATTTGTTTGGTAAAAATGGGGCCGGCTGAGTGGTGATTACCCAGAAGACCTGGAGAGTGGTCCAGGATGCTGGGAAGGGAGGGAGGATGTGCGCTTGGGGAACAAGGGGTGCATTTCGGTTACTGTGAGTCTCAAGGGGTTTATTTTAAGGCTACACGTGAGAATCAGGAAGGAGAGTTGCCACTGTGGTAGCCTGGCCTCCAGGAGACCTGGGCAGGACTCAGAAGCCAGCGAGGTGCTTGGCTGTGGCGGGGCTGGGAGCAGGGAGTGTTCCTGAGCCCTGTCAGTCGGAGTGACGTCAGGGCGGGGGTTGGTCTGCCCCTGGATGTTACTCAGCCCTTAGCCTGGCTCTTCTGGCCTTTGTGTATCATCACTTAACCCTTCCCTGTCTGCGGGCCACCCTCTCTGCACCTTCATGCTCTCCCCCCAGAAGCCCCCTGTTCTCGTAACTGCCACGCTCCTGCTCCACCTCAGCCCTTTCACCTCATGGACTCCTTCTCCATTTCCCTTTATTGGTGGCTCCCAGTTCGTGGAGTTCCCAGTTGAAAAACCCAAAAAATCAAGAGTGGGAATTTGTCTCCCCCCTTGTCTGGATGGAGTGTCTCTGCCTGTTGATGTCACTGACCCCTGGCCAGCCTGGCCTCCTTGGGTAAGATGTTACCTTTAGTCCAGTGAACAGGGAGGGGCTGGCACATGGTTGAGCATGTGCAGCCCGGGGTGGGGTAGACCCCCTCCGAGGCGGACGCTGGGTGTGGTGGGCACAGTGGCGTGTCCAGCTCAGAGGGGAAGCATGTCTACAACAGAGGTCTGTTTCTTTCTGCCTGCCTAAGCCAAGGAAGCCTTCCAGGAGGATGTGCTAGGGCCATCCACACAACCACAGACACTCAGACGTTATTCACAAATGGGGTTAGGATGTGTTTAAGAAGTAGCCCCATCTGGTCCTCTGTTTATTGAGGGACTGAATAACACTGACTGCTTAGTGTGCTCACTCAGGGCTTCGCCTTCACCTGTTCTCGTGCCTGCTTGTTGACCTTGCGATCTGCAAGGGCTGATGAGTCAGCTTGGCTGAGCTTCCTCAGCAAACCACCTATGACAGAAGATGGCATCTTCTGGGCCTTTGAACATTCACTTTCACAATGTAGAAGCCCCGTGTTCATCCCGTCTAGTAATAGAGCCCTGGTGTGTGGGGTGTGTGGGAGGACACACACACGGACACACACACACAAGTTGTTGCACACAAACGCAGGCCTGGAGGAGTCCACATTTAATTATTTTGGTGCTTACCTGGGAGAAGGGGCCTTCTGTGTTTGCAGGTGCCTTGTTTGAGTTTGCACATGTGTTCTTTGGAGACAGCCTCTGTGAAAATCACTCTAAGGGCCAGTCAAGGGCCCGACGGAATGCCCAGGGGTCCTATTCAGGGCAGAGGGTTTTAGTAGGAGTAGTGGATTGTTATAATGTGGTAGAACGGACCAGCCAAGGCTTTGGAGCTAGAGGGGCAGGCCCAGGCTTTTGGCACCCTTCCTTGTTACCTGTGTGATGTAGCAAAGTTACCTACTTTGGGGCCTCTCCCCCCCCTTTTAAAACCATTAAAAAAAACCCCAACAAATCCTCCTTTAATGGAACCGTGTAGTGGGAGGTATTGGAAACCCAGCATGAACAAGGTTAAAGTAGGAAGAGCGGAGTTCTTTGATTCTCATAACTAACTTCTGGGCATGCAGAGGTGGGGCTCGCCAAAGGGACCCCTGAAATACTGTCCCCACGAGGAGACGTTGCTGTTGCAGAGCTTCGGTGGGAGGGCCTGGAGGTTGGGTAGTGTCGGGGGCTTTCATCCTCAGCTGGAGGTTTGGGGGACACTTGCCCCAGTTTCACTCAGGCACATTTCTGGGGCAGGGTTCTGAAGGGTCTGGCTGGTCCTATTTCTGGACCAATCAGTGAGGCCAGGAAGTGGGGAGTCCTGTCAGGAGATGGCGGCTCCCATCAGATCACAGGACTGGCTGGTAGTCGGGAGATTTCCTGGGGAATCAGCAGGAGGGCATCTTAAAAAAAAAGAATTAATTATTGAATTTTGCATTAAACAAGTAGTGTGAAGTTCCTAGCCCATTGTCTGGTATCTACTAGATGTTCTTCATTGGTTCCTCCCTTCCCTCATAAAGGAGATCATAGGAGTTTTGACCTAAGAGCCGACACCTCCTTCTGTGGAATCCAGAGTCACTCTGGGAGTCTTCCCCGGCCTCTTTGCCGTGGCCTATCTGCTGAATAGGGGCAAGGCCTTCTGGCAAAGGAGAAGGAGGGCCTTGCAGGGTATGTGGTGTATTTTAGGCCGTACCATTGCACGTACAGCTTTCAGAGAATCCCCAAACTCTGGCATCTAGTATTATTGTGTTCCAAGTTGGTCACAGTCCTAGTTTTGAAGATGAGGAAAGAATGCTGAAATAGCAACAAGGTTCAGGCAAAGGTAGCTGCCAGTCCTTCTCTCTAGGACCTGACCTTTCTGGGGAGGCCTCATGAGGGAGGGTACGCAAAAGAGGATGTTTTATAGAGCACCTGCCATGTCCCGGGCACCGTGCTAAGCTCGTTACATCCCCCTTGAAATTGAATCCTCATGACATTTTGGGGTAGATAACATTGTTACCCCGGGACCAGTGGCCTGAGTCTCAGGCAGGTTAATATTTTGTACTTTCTAAGGTCCTTCCAGATTATCTCTATGTCTAGTCTAAGAGACAATATTTAAAACTGACTCAACCTCGGAAGCCCCATGTTTGTTATGGCTAAAAAACAAGGAAACTTTTTGTAAACGACTTTATTGAGAAATAATTCACATAAACCGTACAATTCACCCATTGAAAGAGTACAGTTGAGCGGCCCTAGTACATTCAGACTTTGCAGCCATCACCCCCATTTCGGAGCATTTTCATCACCTCCTTCCAGAACCCCCGTCCCCACTGGCAGTCACTCTCCATTCTCCCCGGTTCCTCCCAGTCCTGGGCAGCTACGGCTGCCTTTTCGGTCTCTGTGGATTTGCCTCTTCTGGACGCCTTATATAAGTGGAATCATGTACCATATGGTCTTCTGTGACTGGTCCCTTTCACTTAGCGAAGTGAGGGACTCGTGATGGAAACTTGCCCAAGGCGTCCTCTTAGCCTCAGCCTTCTGGAATTCAGTGTCCTTTTGCTTCCCTCAAGTCTGCCTTACTACCCTTTTTGGTACAAGGAGCCAGAAGATAGAAACGCCCAAGTGGACGTGTGAGTACAGCTGAGCCTGCTGGACTCAGTAGTGGGATGCTTGGCGGGTTCGATCTGGCCCCGGGATGAGTGGGGTCCTCCTTTTTAGTGCTGGGTGGCTCCAGGGTTGAGGGGGAGAGGGTTCAGTGCTGCCTCCCTGGCCTTCATCTCCAGGGGGGATTTCCTGCTTTGAGGGTACACCTGGACAGGTGAAGCGGACAGGCAGGGCGTGTGTACCTGTCCTCTGTGATGTTACGACAGACATGGAGGTAGGGTACCAGTCCCCTTGGTGCTAAGAGTGGCTTCAGGGGAGTTTCAGGAAGCCTCTCCTTTTTTCTCCTCTGCATTCTCACCCTGCTGTGCCTTTCTCCCCTCATTCATACTTTGGAGGGAGGAATCTTTTACCTTTTCTCTCCAGTGCAGGGAATTTTGTCACTGTGGGGACTGGGCATGGGACCAAACCTTGCTGGTGCCTGAACTGAAATCGAAGCTGAGCCCAGAACGGCAGGGCTGGTTGTGTGTGAGCTGGTGGGGCTGCCATGGAGCTCTGTTCTCGCCAGCCGGGCACTTTAGGGACCCATCAGGCAGGTGACATGGGCGTGGATCCACAGAAGACTCTTGCCCCTCTCAGGATGAGTGGGCTCCTCTGGGCAGGGGGGCTAGCCCGGGGCTCTGTGGATGCTGGAGGAGGCAGAGCTGATGCACCCCGTTTCCAGGCACGCTCCCCAAGGAGAGCACGCTCCCCAAGGAGAGCACGAACGTCTTAAATAAGAGGAGGCGATACCAGTGTGGGAAGACTGGCAGTAAAATTTGAGAAGTTTTTATGTGTGGTGAGAGCAGGCGACTTCGTGGTGCTTGGAGCTTGGTCCTTGCCTTGATCCGTAGCCGTCTGTTGTTTCCGGTCTGTGTTTTGGGACCAAAAGA
Organism: Phacochoerus africanus; assembly: GCF_016906955.1. NCBI lineage: Eukaryota > Metazoa > Chordata > Mammalia > Artiodactyla > Suidae > Phacochoerus > Phacochoerus africanus. The sequence goes on from NC_062558.1 coordinate 123,772,210, forward strand.
AACAAGACACAGGGCGCTTCCTTGTACATGTCATGGGAATGATGCAGGGTTGGTGCTGGGTCAGGCTTTTCTGATCTCTTTAAAAATGCAGAGACCAGGGTTCTGGAGGGTTCTTACTGAATTCAGGTCTTGAGTGCTGAGTGATGAACCTGGCCGCTGAGCTGCAGTGTTCCTGTTCCCTGTGGACGTAGCCATTAGGATGCTGGCTCTGGCCTGTTTCCACAGGGCAGCACCAGGTGGCCTGGTGTGAGCTGGGAGAGCGCGGCCGGCGGCATCTGCATGTCCCCCGGGTGGGTCTCCCTGTCTTTCTAGTCTAGAACTCTGACAGCAGGCAGGGCTCCCAGGTTCCTTTCCTGCTTTGGGGCCTGTAAGCAGGAACCCAGAGAGAACCGCTGAGCTGTCGTGGGGCGAGTGTCGACCCTGAAAACCTAGGTGTTGATGATCACAGGAGTGTTTGGATTTAAACGGGTCACAGGATGTTCTGGACGCTTCCCTCCCGGGCCGCTTCCCACTCCCATTTGCCTTCTCGCAAGCCTTTCCAACCTGTCGGCCTCGGCGTGAGTCACTTAGCCAGACGGCCGCCCAGCCCCGTGGCCTGGACGGCTCCGGGCGGGAGCTGCTGGTGCAGCGTCCAGAAAACAAACCACACCCCAGGCATGATGATGTGTTGCAGCATTTTTCTCCACTCTGGACTAGAGGCGCTGGGGTCTCGAGATGGGTCTGGGGTTCGGCCCCCTCCCCTGCCTCCGGTGCTGCTGTCGCCTCTTGTGCCCGCTGCTGGTGAGCTGGCCGAGGCCGGTCAGCAGAGGAATGCTTCCCCGTGGCGGCGGGTGACAGGGCGGTCGGCAGGCTGACTAATCTACCAAAGGTCAGCGAGGGTGTTGACTCGGCCCCTCTCTTGCTTGAGCACAAACATCCTCTTGGATCTGCTAGATACTCAGACTCGCTTTCTGCAGAACATTCAGGATTTGTGAATTAGACGCGGGCCCCATTTTTTAATTTTGGACTTCAGATTTTTTTTTCATTAAGGGGATCAGAGATAAACATTGTTTTGCCAGGTGGCGACCAGAAGACTCCCACTCTGAAAAGGGAGTCGTTTGGGTTTTCTTGAGTGACTGGGGCATCTATCCTTGACCAGCAGATTACTAAAGCTCTGTGATTTTAAAAAGACCAGAACCCAGCGGGGTACCCTTCCCCCCCACCCCCCACCTTTAGACACGTGCCAGTCTTGCTGGTCCTGCCGCTTCATACATTTGTAAATGACAATGTTAGGGACACCTCAAAGAGTTGTAGGGCACCACAGGACCTTGGCACATAGTTGAAGGCCACACACTAGTCCCTGGGGAGGGTCAGGGAGATGTTCACGATATCATGGTATTTTTCTGGGTTTCTGAACCTGATCGCTGCTGGGGGATTTGGATTAGGGTTGGGTGGTTTTGTTGTTACTGCTGGAAGCTGTGGTGATCTGGGTGCTTTTGCAAGCCAGGGCCTCTGCAGCAGTCCGTGTGGTAGGAAAATTTTCAGGGCAGTTGCCTTTAACTCCTTGGGTCTCAGCTGGGGTGATTTCGCTGCTCAGGGGACATTTGGCAACATCCCGAGGCCGTTTTGGTAGTCACAGCTGTGAGGGGGTTGCTGCGGTTCTCTGGGGGTGGAGGCCAGGGCTGCTGCTGGGGCAGGCGCCCCCTCCCCCCGAGAATTATCAAAATCTCAGTAGAGCTGAGCTTGAGAACTCCTGCTTTTAACATGGATGTTTCTTGAGCAACCATCCCTTTGTTATTCCTGAAACTAAAGAACAGACTAAGGTATAAGAAAAAAGTTTGAAAATGAATGACACCCCAATTTGCCAAGTATGTTTTAAGGTGCCTTTTTTTCACCCCAGTTACTTTCATACTTTAAAAACATCTTAGTGGCTTACAGATTATTCTTCAAAAGAAAAGAAAAGCAAAAATTAAAACTGCAAACACAGGAGTTCCCTGGTGGCCTAGTGGTTAAGGATCTGGCATTGCCACTGCTGTGGCTCAGGTCACTGCTGTGGTTCGGGTTTGATCCCTGGCACAGGAACTTCTTCATGCTGCAGGCGTGGCCAAAAAAGAAAGAGAAAAACTGCACAAACATGATGACTTCAAAGCGAGTAGCTTCTCGTGCTTTCCAAAAGTCTGTGATACATAGAAAAGCCCCTGTGAACCGTGTTTTTTTTCTGTGGTCTGCCAGTGGTTTAGATCATACCTGGTTTGTAAAATGTAAAGTCATTCTATTTGCCTTTCTCAAAACCCTAGCCTTCCACTCAGTCATTTCTTTTCCTTAAAAAAAATTTTTTTAAGTGCAAGACCCAACCAAATCAATCATCTTGCTTCTCCTGGAATATTCAACTTTTTTTTTTTTTTAACCATAGCTCCAGATTACCTTCCAGAATGCACATTTTGCTTTCTAAATTCTGTTCTTAAAAGGAACCATCTATTGACAGTACATCATGAATTTCGTGGCCCCTCTGTGACATTTCTGGGGAAGTAAATGAAAGGTGTAAATTAAGAAAAGCAAGTGTTTGTGGTTCCCACTTTAACCTTCTGTTATGTTAAATGGCTTTGTTGAAGAGGCCTGTCATTGCTCTTGAAAACTTGGGAAAATCCACAGCAAGCTGTGCCATCCATTGCCTTTGGGAGCACAGGATGTTTGATGTGAAAATTATATGGCCACATCTAATTGGGTATATTTTCACCCCACCAGATATCAGCTCAAGAGAGAACTCCTCTCCCTACCCTGCATTTTTAGCTAAATTGTTTAACCTGAATTTCATGCTATGAAGAATTATATCCCAGTCATCCAAGTGCCATCTTTCAAAGTCTTTTGTTTAGTAGCCCGTCTGAATGACCCAACCACATAAATTTCTTGACACCTGGCAAGAACTGGATGCTAATCCCTCCCTGATCTGGGAATGAGAAGGCCTGTGACTCCCCCATCGCTGACAGCCCTCGCTGTGCCCTGAGGAAGTCTAGCCAGCCAGCGGAAAGAAAACGGAAGCTCTCTGGACCTCTGCTTCCTGTGAAATGGGAATAATAATTCTTATCTTACCTGTTGCCCAGAGTCGTGTATTTGTCTCGAATAAAATGTGCTCAGAATTCAAATAGAAAGCAGTTAGACCGAGATAGGACAATGGCAGTTAGGCCAACCTAAGGATTTTTTTTTTTTTTTTTTTGCCTTTTCTAAGGCTGCTCTTGCGGCATGTGGAGGTTCCTAGGCTAGGGGTCTAATCAGAGCTGTAGCCGCCACCAGCCCACACCACAGCTACAGCAACGCGGGATCCGAGCCGCGTCGTTGACCTACACCACAGTTCACGGCAATGCCGGATCCTTAACCCACTGAGCGAGGCCAGGGATCAAACCCGAAACCTCATGGTTCCTAGTCAGATTCGTTAACCACTGAGCCACGACGGGAACTCCAAGGATTTTTTTTAAATTAGTTTATTCACATACTGTACAGTTCACCGTCTTAAAGCGTACACTTTAATGGGTTTTAGTGTATTTACAGTTTTGCAACCATCACAATCAGTTTTAGAATATTTCATCGCCTCCAGAAGAAATTCTGTACCCATTAGCTGTCAGTCTCTATTTCCCCCAACTCACCTCCCAGCCCGCATTGCCTCCTCTGTCTCTATGGCTTTGTCTCTTCCAGACTTCTTGGATATACAGAGTCATACAACATGTGGTCCTTGGAGACTGGCTTCTCTCACTTAGCGTAGTGTTCTCAGGATTCATCCATCTGGTGGAATCTCTCAGTATTTCCTTACTTTTTAATAGCCAAATAATATTCCACTGTATGAATAGTTCACAGCTTAATCCATCTGTTCATCAGTTGTGGGTAAACCAGAATTTTGAAAATACTAAACTTGACCATATTTGTTTTAATTTTCAAAATTATCCCTTTCCTTTTATTGGAAGGAAATGGTCTTATGATAAATACTGTTGTGAGGTGAGGATTTCCATGTCTATGAGTGGTCTGCATATTTGAAGAAGCACTTATCTCAATTCTACTTGGAACCAAACAGCGGATACAGCTGACTTCAGAGTCTGTGGTCTCCCGGACGCCCTGAAGGCTTTTAACCTTTGAAAGTAGTAACTATTGCAAGGAAGCTTTTCTGTAGGTTGACTAAGGATTAAGACGTTATCTCCAGTGACTCAAACATCCCCGATAGGTGCTATCTTCTGTTTCTTTATTTTCTCCTCAGGTGGTAATCAGTCAAATGGCGTCCAGAAAAGATTGTGCTCAGAAGAGGTTATTTCCAGCCTGAGGAGTCCTTTTGTTTTATATTTGGTTTGCTTGTTTATTACTGCTTTGGTTGTTGGTTGTACCTGTTGTACATATTAAGAAGCGCAGGTATGTTTACCTTCTGGAGATAGGACAATTAATTCACCTTGTGGGGATTTGCTGCCCTGGCTCCTGTGTGCTCTGTGGTTGATTTGATGTGGCTAAAGGCCGAATTTCTCCATTCAGGGTGGACCCAGCCTGGATCAGCCGCTTTGTAATCAGTTCTGATCGTTCCTGTCCCGGACTCGTTTTGGTGTCCAGGTCCCTTAAGTGCTTGGGGACAACCTTTACAGGGAAAACATGCATTTTTTCCCCCCCTTATTGGCTGCACATGGCTCAGTGGTAACGAACCTGACTAGGATCCATGAGGACGTGGGTTCGATCCCTGGCCCTGCTCAGTGGGTTAAGGATCCAGCGTTGCCGTGAGCTGTGGTATAGGTTGCCCGTGTGGCTCGGATCCCACACTGCTGTGGCTGTGATGTAGGCCAGTGGCTGCAGCTCCCTTTCGACCCCTAGCCTGGGAACTTCCATATGACGTGGGTGTAGCCCTATAGAGCAAAAACAAAAAAGCAAAAACAAACAAACAAACAAACAAACAAACAAAAGACTAGGCGTTCTCTGAGAACTGTTTCAGTGAAGGTATGTGAGTAGTTATTCTGGGTTTGGCTCCACTTTGGTGGAGGACCTGTCCATTTAGTGGCGAGAAGAAACGGGAACAGTATGGGATTGATCGCTGCAGTTCATGGGTGTACTATATCTCTGTTACCTTTTACACACAGACCCGATTTAGCATTTTCCTTTTTTCTTCTCAAGTTTCTCTTTACTTGATTTTTACTAATAAAGAGATAAATACTCAGGGTAGAAGGATAGCCAATGACTTGAGTGGCTGCGATAATTTATCTCAGACCCCTTATCCCTGATTCTATGACTCCAACTTCCCCTTTCAAGCTGAGAAATCCCAAATACCATAGTACGGAGAGAATTCGTCACCCTAGTGCAGGCAGGACCCATCAGGGTTGTCCCAGGCACCTGCCCAATGACAAGTTAGTCACTTGACAACAGCGTAAATCTTTCCGGGGATGACACAGGAGGGCATGTGTCATGTGGAACCAGGGATGTTAGTGACTGAAGCTGCTTGAGACTTTCCCGCAATTCTCCTGTATCTTCCTGCTCTGAACGAGATGGTGTCAGGGTTAGTCCTGCCTGTGGGAGTCCATTGTGTTTTGAATATTTATATCCGTATATCCTTGCCGTGTGATTTCCTCGTTTCTTAATGTTTCTGGCGAACTCTTTTCAGATTATTTCAGTTTAGTAAGTCTTTATGCAATTCGCATAGTGCATTTCAACCAAAAGGGTTTGTTTTCATAAACACCGAGAAGGTTTAAATAACATTTTCTCGTAAATTAGCCCTCATTTGCACAGTTACTCAGTTATTGCACCATGAAGACCCTCTGGAGTTTGATGTTGTCAGGAAACATATTAGCAGAAAATAGTATGTTATTATCTAATGCTAATAATTGGTTACTAGAAATGAGACGAGAAGACGTTTAATTGGGGCTCCTGTGGCTAACAAGTTGTGAATTATAAAAACATTTCCAGGAGAAATTCCAGGGTTGTTCCAGAAGCCTGTTATTTGCATTGTAAAACATTCGGTCCCCATTGATACGGGACGAGGGTGCTGCTTTCCTTTTTGGAGCAAATCACTCTAAATTTCCTGGGTGATAACTAGATCCCCTGGAACACCCAGCCCCTGTATTGTCTTTACTACCTCTCAGCCCCATTTTGGGGTGCTTTTCTTTGTCTCTCTGTAGATGTGTTGGTTTTTATTTTTTTTTTCAGTTTTTTAGGGCCGTTCTCGAGGCACATGGAGGTTTCCAGGCTAGAGGTCAAATCAGAGCTGCAGCTGCAGGTCTACACCACAGCCACAGCAGTGCCAGATCTGAGCCTCATCTGTGATCTAACCACAGCTCACAGCAACGCCGGATCCCTAACTCACGGAGCGGAGCCAGGGATCGAACCCACTTCCTCATGGATACTAGTCAGGTTCATTTTCATTGAGCCACAACAGGAACTCCCAGTGTGTTGGTTTTTAAAGAGAGGATTACAAAGTGCACAATCCCAGTCAGACTCTCTTTGCTCTTGGCCCCTCGATTCTGCGCAGTGCTGGTCTTGGTCCCCAGTGGCCTAATATCGACCCCCCACCCCTTCTCAGAGGCTCTCCTGGGAGACGGAACTGCCCTCTAGCAAAAATCTTGTTAACAGTGCGAGGGGTGCATTTATTTATTAGCTGGATCCGCGCAGCTTTCTGCAGCCTTTCCTTCTGAGCTTCTGCCTCCATGCTTCCTCAGTGGTGTGTATATACCCGCACGTGTGAATCAACGCCTGTTCTCTCAAGTAACTGATAGGCATGGGTTTTCATGAGCTTGCCGGCCTGGCGCTTGTCTGGAGAGATGACACTGTTCACCTCTCAGTTCCACATGCAACTCACGGAGAGGGAGGTTGTGAGGAGAAGCATCACTTTTCTATGGAACCTCATCACTGTCTGAGGAAACAGATGGGAAAGATACACTTGTGCTCTGCTAGTGTGTTGGTTGTCCAAGGAATTAGCTTGGCCATGGAGAGGCCTTCATTTCCCATTCCAGCAATGTCTGTTAGACCTTCATTCTTTTTTTTTTTTTTCGCCTGCCTTGCCTAATTTCCCAATGTTAAGGTTAGCCATTTCACATTGTCAGCTCTCATTCCAGAAAGCCTTGACTTTGCCTAAAGGGCTAATTTATCATGGATACCAGCTAAATAACAAAAGCATCTCCTTTATTCAAAATTACTCAAGTAACTTTTTTTTCCAACTTTATCCCAAACTTTTAAAAATCTGTTGTACACACTTCCTTCATTGTTTATACAAAGTATGTTTTATTTCCAGGCCTTAATATTTGAAAATGAGAAATATTTTTTTTTCTCCCAGCAAGCAAAGCAAGTTGGCAAATTTTTCTTTTAACCAATAAGCACCTTTGAAAGGATGCTACAAATTCCCATTCATTACACCTTATTCCTAAAATATTTTTCCTTGGTCATGTGGCTCTCTTGTCTGGAAAAGAAAGCCTGAGTGTAACTTTCTGCAGTAAATATTGCCTCTTATTATATAACGGCCACATCCCCACATCCAGGCCCACTGGATTTCGTCCTTAGAGCTGTTGGAGGCCCTGCAGTTCCCCATCTTCTGTGTTCAGTGAGCCCTGCAGAATTGGAGCCTGTTGGAGGTGGGCCAGGGCTCTTCTAAGCCCTTATGTTGCAGCCGGCACCTCACTCGACCTGATAAACTGCACCCCAGAAGTACAAGACACACAGCTAGTTAGTAGCGAGTGGCAGTGGCAGTGAGGCCCCACACCTGTCTCTGCCTGGGTTGAAGAGGTGAACTGTGCTTTGTAAATGAGCTTAACTTGGGCTCCCTTTGTGTTCGTTCTGTTTTGCCTTCTGTTTGGATCCTGGTCTCTTTCTCACCAAGATGAGGTCCTCAGGGGCCAAGGCAGACTTCGCTTCTATGTCCCTTGAGTCTAGGGATGGTGATTACGTTTCACCTGGTGCCAGCTCCGAGCAGGGTGGCCCAGTGACACTGAGGAAGAGGGAGTTGCCGCACAGCAGCTGGACACTGGCCATTCACGACTGCAGCCCTTGTCTTCCATACTGGGGGATACCCGCCCACCTCTGCAGGCACATAGGTGTGCAGTGTGCACACACACAGACTCTCACACCTGGTCACTCACACACGTTTTGGAAAAATAATCACGAACAATAAGGTTGCATACATTTACCAGGTACCACGTCTGTGATGGAATCCTCTTTGGGGAAAAACTGGGCTCACCTTTAATAACGAAAATGGTAGCTTGTCTAGAGCCCTGATGGCAGTTTGTTTATTTATTTTTTGTCTTTTTGTCTTTTCTAGGACCGCACCCTCAGTATATGGAGGTTCCCAGGCTAGGAGTCGAATCGGAGCTACACCAGAGCCACAGCAACGCCAGATCTGAGCCGTGTCTGCAACCTACACCACAGCTCACAGCAACGCCGGATCCTTAATCCACTGAGTGAGGCCAGGGATGGAACCCTCAACCTCATGGTTCCTAGTCGGATTCGTTTCCACTGCACCATGACGGGAACTCCCAGTTTGTTTTTTTGCATCTGTGTTGTTCGGTAAGATCTTACAAATGTACTTAGTCCCACCAAAGTTATCTCACCTTTAGGGGTGATGGTTACTGATGGAACTCAAAGCTAGATCTGCATGGTCTGGGAAGCTCTGAGCTCTCTTTCCGTGGTTGTGTATGTGGACTCTGGTTGGTCGGTTGCTTGGATAGATGCACAGTTGCTGTTGCTTATTCGTCGTAGGTGTCCTTGTTTGTGCACTTGTGTGCATGTCTATGTGAGTGAATGATAGATAAGAGAAGTTTTGCCCTCTTAACCAACTTTTTAAAAAGTTGTCATTTTATTAGTTTGCTTCTTTAGTGAATGGCTGTTGTCTGTATCCTTCTCTTAAGTGGATTTCTTATTCCTCCGAAGATGCTGCAGTTTCAAAATAAAAACTCTTCTGTGTTATGCATAGAACCCTGATCTCCTGGTTTTTAAAATCTGGGTTTTGGTTTGTTCTTTTCTAGCTGCTCAGTCCTGGGTAGGTCCTTTCAACCTTGGACTTAGGTTTTTTTTTTTTTTTTTTTTTTTTACCATAAAGAATTTGATTACATGATTTTTAAGACCGATTCCAATTCGCAATTCTGATTTCTTTGCAAGACCCACAAATAATCCTTTTCTTCTTGCTTGGGGGAGAAAATCTGTAAAAAACATGACCCAGATCTGTTAGACAGGAATCTCCAGAAAAACAGAGCCAATAGGAGATAGGTAGGTAGCTAGCTAGATAGGTAAGTAGGTATGTATGCAAAGAGATTTATTGTAAGGAATTGGCTCATGCAGTTGTGAAGGCCAAGCAAGTCCCCAAGCAGATCTGTAGTTGGCAAGTTGGAGACCCAGGAGAGTTTCTGATGTAGTTCCAGTCCAAATCTGGAGGCTTGAGAATAGCTGATAGGGAAGTTCTGGTCGAAAGGCTGGCAGGCTTGAGACCTAGAAGGAGCTGATGTTTTAATTCAGGTCTGATGAGGGGCGGTGGAACCCGAACATGTTGCAGCTGGAAAGCATTCAGGCAGGAGGAATTCCCCCTTATTTGGGGGAGGATCAGCCTTTCCCTCAATTCACACCTTCAACTGATTGAATAAGGCCCACCCACATTAGGGAGGGTATCAGTTTTATTCATTCTACCTTTTTTTTTTTTTTGCTTTTTAGGGCCACTCCAGCAGCATATGGAGATTCCCAGGCTAGGAGTCCAATTGGAGCTACAGCTGCTGGCCTACGCCACAGCCACAGGAACATCAGATCCAAGCCACGTCTGCAATCGACACCATGGCTCATGGCAATGCCGGATCATTAACCCACTGAGCAGGGCCAGGGATCCAACCCATAACCTCATGGTTCCTAGCTGGATCCATTTCTGCTGCGCCACGTCGAGAACTCCTCATTCTACCAATTTTAACTCATCCAGAATCATAGACACACTCAGAATAATATTTGACAAGTTTCTGGGTACCCTATGGCCCAGTCAAGTTGACACATTAACTTAAGGGCCACCCCAAACAAAATTTAAAGCTTTTTTGGCCTTTTTCTTCCTGCCTAAAAAGTGGGTTCAGAATTCTCCCAACAGCAGCCTATAGCTGTTGGCCAAATTTGGTCAGAATAACACATTTCCTACAAAATGTTTATTTCTGGAGGCTTTGGTATTTTTAGGGTTTGGGGTTTTTAAATGCTTTTCAGCTCCTTCTTTTTATACTCTTTTCTTTTGTGTTTATTTTTCCTGGCAGAGCAATTTGTACTTTCTGGCTCATTGGTTTCCATTCTGTTGCATTAACATTTGAATATTGCCCAGCCACCTGTTGAAGGTAGCTGGAAGCTCATAAAGAAACAAAATAGTAGAATATACAAATATTGCTCCAACTTTTTAGTGGTAAATCTGGATTCTGCTCCATGTGGCCATGTCCTGGACTGGTCAACATACCATGTCCTTGGGTGCCAAGTCATCAGTGAAAATGAAACCTGCCACCCGCTCTGTCCCCACGTTCTGTCTTGACATGCCACAGCCTCAACTTCACCTTTCCCAGGAGAAACGCACCTCTTGAGATCCTGTCACAAATAGATAGCGCTTCCAGAGAGGGCTGGAAGGCAGATTGAACACTGTTAAGTATTCATGGCCACTGCTTTCTGGAAGCCAAATCATAAAGTTGGTCAGTGTAGCAGGTGGCTTTGGAGGCGCTAGCATAGAAAAGCCGAGTTGGCAGTTCCAGCAGGTGTGTAGTTTCTCAAGGTCCCCCTCCCCCCGTTCCAGAGACTGGCCACAAGCCACATTCATTCTTACTTCAAAAAGTACTGGACACCTACTTCAATATATTACCTTGTGACAATCCCCTCACCATGCCAGGAGTATGAAACTCACAAGAACTTCATTTACTTTTCCTGGAGTGTCTCCAGTTTTTTCCACATTATTGCTTGGTTTGTGGATGGATGATTATTGAGGTCACTCTGACTAAGTTGACTAGACTGCTCCGGTCAGGATGCCCTTCTCTCTCCTTAAACCCAGCCCAAACTGGCCTGAGCAAAATGAGTTTATTGACCCTTAACCAAAAAGTGTACAGGTGGCATGCATCAGGCATGGCTGGATCCAGGGCCCCGTGTATATATCAGGATCCATTTCCGTCCACCTCTTGGCTCTGCTTTCCTCCAGGTCAACCTCACTGCATGAGGCAGGTTCAAGTCCAGAGAGACCTTATCTTCCCCCACATTTCTGACTTGGTGGCTGTGGTGAGAGGATGTAATGTGCCGAGTGCACCTGGACTGAATAGACGTGCCCATCCCTGGAGCTGGGGGTGGGGTCCACTCTACCTAAACTATATATCTTGAGAATTGGGGTGGTACCTTCTAAGTAATTCAGAGTACTGTTACCAGAAAAGGCACAAATGAATGCTGAGCAGAACACTCAGCAAACATGTTTCCTGATCTTTAGGATCCACTGGAGAATTTATATTTGTTAGGGGGAGACTCAGCTAGAGTTCTCTCATGGCATGAAATGATTCAGATCTATTTGTAAGACATCTTATATCCCTCACATTTAAAGCAGCTTATAATGGAATTCCCACTGTGGCTCAGGAGGTTAAGAACCCGACATAGTGTCTGTGAGGATGCGGGTTCAATCCCTGGCCTCGCTCAGTGGGTTAAGGATCTGGCGTTGCCACAAACAGTGGTGTAGGTCACAGATGCCACTCAGATCTGGTGTTGCTATGGCTGTGGTGTAGGCTGGCAGCTGCAGCTCTGATTTGACCCCTAGCCTGGAACTTCCATATATCACAAATATAGCTATAAAAAGAAAAAAATAATAAAGTGGCTTATAAGACTTCATCTTATGTAAAAAGATTGGGGATAAATAATTAAGGAAATTAAAGAGCAAAGCAAGGTAGAGACACATGATAAGCTGGGGGTGAAGGAAGTTGCCACTGTGATGCAGTGGGTTGAGGATCTGGTGTTGTCTCTGGTGGTGTGGGTTCAATTCCTGCCCGGGCACAGTGGGTTAAGGATTGCTGCAGCTGCGGTGCAGGCTGCCACTGCAGCTTAGATTCCACCCCTGGCTTGGGAACTTCCATATGCAGTGGGGGTGGCCAGAAAAGGAAGGAAAAAAAAAAAAGGATAGGGGTAAGATTAATCTCACTAATTTCAAAGCTGGTGGGTGGTCCTGCAAGATTGGGAAAAATGATCTGCACATTTAGCGCTGAGGTTCCCAGGAATGGAAGAGTGTCTAGAGCCTGTATGGAGCAGGGTGTGCGTGTGTGTGTGTCCGTGTATGTCCATGGGCATAACATGTCCTATGTGCCAGTCTCTGGGAGCACAAGCCCTAAGGAAAGGCCATGGGAAGATAATAAAGATAACATGCGGTCACCTTAGACACATCGCTTCTCCAAACTTCTGGGGCTCCTTCCCTGGGGACCCTTGTCTCTTTGCTCCCAGCATCGTGTGAGAAAACAAAGCCTGCAGACAAGGATTGAACCCCCATATTGCTGGGGTCTTTCCAGGGACAGTGAGTTGGAGGGCTAAACCATGTCACCTTTGGTGGGAGGCAATCAGATGAGTCACTGCTGTGAAAAGACAGAATTGGGTGACCTCGGTTGTAAAGCTGGGCTAATCTTGAAAATGGACTCATGCTTGCCCAATGACTCACGTTCCTGTTTACACCGAGGAGAAGGGCAGAGTGGGGAGCCTCTGCTTCCTGGATGGAGACCAGAGACCCCAGAGAGGGCACCCAGTGCTTCCTCTGGGGCTCGGGCTACCCTTCTGGGGAGCAAACTTAAGGGCTTTGGCAGTGATGGCTTTCCAAGTCCAGACATGGGGACAGCTGCAGCCAGCGGGGGCCCTAGAGTAGGACCAGTTTGCAGGCGATACGGCCCCCTCTCATTTTGGGTGTTCTCACGACTTATGGCTGCTTTTAATCCAGACAACTCCCCCTCCCCACCATGGGAGGACCAGGTTATATGGGAAGCATGTAAATCATTCTAGAAATGTGACTACTGTTTTATAGATTTGTCCGTTATTTCCATTGATTTTCTAACTCCCAGAGACTTTGGTATCCACTTACGCTCATTCTGCCATTTGGTGACTATTAGAACATAAAATACTGGATATTGTGCTCAATCTCCTGTTATTTAGGATTAAGAAGGGTGAAAACATTGTTCATGGGATGTTCCTTCACATGAAACTTTTCAAAAACCAGAGTAGAGAAGATAAATCCTTTACCATGAAACACAGCAGGCATCGATCTTTTCTTTCTTTAATGACGTGTGGAATGATAGTTCCCTGTTTGTTCTAAAACAGCCCTTCTTGGACCCCAGGTCGCTCTTTACACCCCTAAATTCTCTACTCCATTTGCAGAGCAACAGCCAACATCTGGACAGGCGAATGCCTCTGCACAGCAGCACACGCGTTGACTAAGATCTGGTGCAGATCCCCTTCTGCCATTTACTAGCTGTGTGACCTTGGGCATGCTCCTTAACGTCTCTGAGTCAGTTTCCTCCTCTGTAAAATGGGCACGGCAATACCTACCTCACAGGGTGGTTGTGAGGACTAGCCAGGTGACACACACGTTCCTGTCCAGAACCCCAAATAGAGCAGGCAGGCAGTGAACCGAGGCAGCGTTCATGGTAGGGCTCCAGCTGGGCTGAAGTTCGGCACAGCACGTGTTTCCTGAGCGTGCAGGCTGTGTGTTGCCCTATCTTTCGAAGGGTTCAGAGATATTAGTGTGGTCGCTTCTCTTAAAACGCTTGCAGCCTGGCAGAGGGACCAGTATTAAGACAGATTCCCACCTCGTCCTAGAATTGCATGAAACCCTCTGCAATTACATTTTTGTAGGCTAGAAAGAGCGGCAATGTCACATGGTTTAAACTAATAGAAGATTCAGTGGAAGGTAAGTTGAGAGAGAGAGAGAAAATGCTAGCCAGCGGGCTTCCGGGAGGAAGGAGTGGCGTGTCCGTTGGGGGAGAGATGGGCAGGGTGGGCACCCGGGAAGGGATGCTTTGGAAAGGTAGCCCAGAGGGGGCTGTGTGGAAGGGGTCCCTGGGGGGCCCCCCTGAGCTGGCCGGCAGGGAGGTGGACGTGTTCCGGGTTTGTGCTGGGAACCACGAGCCTCCCCGCTTGGGGTTTGTTGAGAAGCGGGGGTCAGGGCCGGAGGTCAGGCTGGGGGCCGCGAGTGCCGCCTCGCTGACTGCGCCCCCTCCTTCCCGAGCCTCACTCTGTTCCCCTTTCTTCCTGGCAGCAGTGCCCCCTCCCTTGCTGCACTCAGGGACATGACTGTCAGCACTTCTACCCCCCCTCAGACTTCACTGTCAGCACTCAAGTCTTCAGGGACATGAAAAGGAGCCACTCCTTACAAAAGGTTGGGGAGCCCTGGTGTTTGGAGGTAGGTCTCGGAGCAGAACGACGGTGTGGGATGAGTGAGCTCTGAACTGAAACCGCCCATCCAAAGTTTACATCCCGCTCGGGCAGGGCCCACCCGCTGCGGTCCCCAGTCCCCGTCAGGTCACTGTCACATCGGGTGCCCTGATGTCTGGGTGTACTGACCACGGATCGGTTTATCACGGCCATAAAAATGCCAGTTTACGAGGAGAGGGTGGAGGGTGGTGCCCCCCGTGAACCCAAGGCGCCGGCCTCCCAGTCAAAGCCACACGGTCCATTGTCGCCCGGGGCTTCTGTGAGAATGATGAGCAACACTTTCGCCCCTTAAACTTGACCCCCAGGAAATAATTTCCTGGGGTTCTTCATAGCTTCCAGTGGATGAGAAGTTATCACCTGAACTTTGCCTTTGTTACTCCTTCTTTAGAAGAACTTAGAGGGCTTTTTCCCAGGACTGAAGGTGCTGGGCAAAGCTGGCGCTTCTGCCAGGATACCTTCGCCAGGCAGCCGCCAATGGCTTTTCTCACAGATGTCACTCTCCAAGGACAGGAAGCATTGTTAATTTCCTTTAAATAATTCAGTACGATGTCAATACCTCACACGGCTGCGTGCTTGGCAGTGACAGTTCTCTTCCAATCGGTCGTCCCGAAGAATAAAGACCATCCCGAACATGCTTTCATCTTCAGAAAAGCAAAAGTCAATGCAGATAGGAAGTGGTGAAGTAACTCTTTAGACTTAAACAGCACATGACTGAGTATGAATGCTAGCTTTTCCATTTTTTTTTTTTTTAAAGAGAAGTGAATATTTAAGAGCCACTTCATAAATCCTCTGTCTCCGAAAAACCTTTTTTTTTTTTTTTGGTATACCTACTATGTGCCAGGTGCTGGGCTGTGTGTCAGGGCTACAGGGGCAGAAAACAGCAGAGGCCTACAGCCTCATGTAACATGTGCATGCGTCTTGCCTGTGGAGGGAGAAAAGGCAGGTGAAATCATCTATAAAAGCTTCTTCTAATTTAAAAAGTAGTAAATAGCCGCGTAAGAGAACTCGAGACACAGAAAAACATGTAGAAGGAAACGCAAACACCCACATTCTTTTTTACCTGTCTCTAATCTCTTAATAATATTTGGATGCATTTCTTTCTTGTCATTCATGTGTCTCAAGTTTAAAAATGTTTCATAAAATTAGAACTATACCCTGCAGAGTTTTGTATTTCTCTTTTCACTTGGTGGCTTTTGTACATCATAATGTGTCTTAATTCTGGTCAGTGACTTCATGTGTGTGTCTCGTGGAAATCTTCCCATCTCACTGTGCCCCTCTGGCCAGATGTGAACAGAGCTGAGGCTGTTTCTAGGTCTTTTGGTCCCCACCCTCACGAGGCCTGTGCCTGGGTTCCCTGGGGCTGGCGTAATATGTAAGGCCCATGTCTTTAACCGGCCTGGGTCTAGCAGAGCGGGGAGGCTCCCTTCTGCACAGTAGCCCGGGGCCCATGGATGGAAGCTTTTTCTCAGCAACCCCTCCTTGCTCTAGCTTTTCATAAACATCTCTGTTCATTGGGACTGCGGGTGATAAGGCCATACCGAACATAGCTCTTCCTCCACCAGGACCTGGCAAATGGTAACTCATTAATCTTTGGTCGGAGTTACGAGATAGATAAAGGAGAACCAGGCACCCATTTTGAGCTGAGGAAAATGAAACAGAAAGACTGGGTTTCTTCCTTATAACTCGAGATCCACAGGCGCCGATGAGATCCCCGGCGCCAGTGACTGCGCGGGTTTCTCGGCTTTGCCCTCAGCACAGGGAAGCATCTCTTGGGGAAGTGCCAGGACGCCCGGCTTCCAGGATTGGGTCTAAATCCCTAAATTTGTGAACAGACCAAACCCAAAGACACCACTCGTGCTCTGTGACCTTGGGGGAGCTGCCCAGCTGCTCCGTGCCGCAGTTTCCCCATGGTGACCGGGAATCGCACATGGGCTGCTGGGGCATCCGTTGAATTGAGGCATATAAAGTAGGGGCTTAGCCAGAGGAGCTGGCGTGCTGGGTCTGACCCAGGCACTGGGCAGGAAGCGCGCACTGATAGAGTGTCCATGTGACGGGCCAGCCACTGCTGCAGTAGGTCGGCCACGCTGCATGCTTTCTTCGCGCAGCCTGGGGGGCCTCGAGGTGGCTCTGGGTAGCATAGGGGAACCACACGCGACTGGAGTCAGAACTAGGTTTGAGTCCAGTGGTTCTCACCTCTGCTGGCAAGGTGCTTCATCCCTCTGTGATGCAATCCCTGCGTCTGTCAAAAGGGGCCGGTAGGAGAATCCCTGCCCAGCCTGCTTCTCTGGGCATCTCCCGGGATCCCTTGAAATACTAATCAAAGAGACTTTTAACACAGTGCTTCCTACAGTCCAGGCATAGTTCTATAAGCGATTTGTGTATATTAATTGTTCAAAACCTGACAACAACCATAAGAAGAAGGTGCCGTGATTATTGCCATTTTGCAGATGAGCCACAGAGAGGTTAAGCAACTTGTTTAAGATCACACAGCAAAGGGACGGAGCTCTACAGCTGCTGTTAATGAAAGACCATGGCAGTAGCCCGTGGTTTGAAGGCTTCCCCACCAGCCATCCTCCACTTGCTCAAGGAGAGTGGGATGGATCCTGTTCAATACCCAGCCGTCTCAGAGCCAGGAGGGCATGTCTGATTCAGGACATCCAAAGTCCAGTTTTGGCTTTATAAGCATCACATCCGGGATATTTTCTACTCCATCCATAGTGAACCTTCACTGTCCCTGCTCTCTCTTCCCTTGCAACTCAGCTCAATTCTACCCCTTTAGCCCTCTCCTTGAGGGAATTAAGGTTGGTTGGCCCGTTGAGTAAATATGACTAAGAAAGTCGATATGCACCTGGGCAGGCATGAGTCACTTCTTTCTAGTTAGCTATTCATATGCATTTTAGAGCTCGCCACACAAAGTTATTACATTGGGGCCATTACCATGTTTAATAGTGACAATAATAGGGTGTGACCCTTGGCATAAATGCATTCAGATAAGAAAGAAAGTGTTTTTTCCTGTAATTGCTTAGTCAATACCGTTTTCGCGGAAATGCTTGCAAACAAACTTCTAAAAAGTTCTTTGTTCTAATCCTTCCCTTATTCCTTGCTTCCTTCCTCTTGACAGACTTCTGCGAACTTCTCCTGATCACCGGCTGGGGGTTAGCAAAACGGTGCCCTCTGACCCTTCTGATGTTCTGGTTGACCTATCTTTTCGCCGGTTTTCAGCCTAATTTTATTTCGCTTTTAGGGATGTGTGTGTGTGTGTGTGTGAGAGAGAGAGAAAGAATGTGTGTGTGTGTGTGTGTGTGTGTGTGTGTGTGTGTGTGTGTGTGTGTGTGTGAATTCAGGAGGGGGCACATTATCACTGGTACTTGCTTATTAACTTCTTAATGCATTTAAGGAAAAAAGAGACTTCTGCTAACTTTGCAAAGCTAGTCACATAGACAGGGAGTTAACCATTTTGGTGAGAGGAAACGAAACTTTTCTTAGGCTTATTAGACCACATCCTATAAATCTGTGGCTTATTATATGTCTGATTTCTAAAAAGCATGGCATCACCACCAAGGTTTTATTTTTTGCTTATTAGTCATTGAAACAAATATAGATATTGCTTCATTTCCTTAGTATTGTGTTTTTCAATACATTATGTATGGAAAATCTGGGTTTACACAACGAAGTACATTCAAAGGGGGAGGTATCTGCTTTGTAAGTCTCTGCATTATAACTTTGGATTACCAAGCATTCTGTTAAGCGAAAATGTTTAATTAACCCACTCACTCCTGATTTTGCAGAAAAAGCAGGGTGAGAAAACAGTAAAAATATCCCTTGGAGGAAGTGTTTCGACCTGCTTCCTTCAAGTCTTTTAAAGGATGTGTTTCAAAAACCATAGGTGGGCTCATGTTGTATATGTAATTACTTTCTCTTTCACATCTCTGGGAATAAGAAAGTACCTTCCTGCGTGTGCCGTGAAGATTCTTAGTAAGCCTTCCAGCGGTTGCCCTTTCCAGAAGTGGGTGTCCCTCAGTATACTTAACCATTGCTCCAGTGCAAACACCCTTTCTAAAGTTCCGCTATTACGGTCTGGTTGCATCTCAGGGGGGAGCGGGTGTGAGTGGAGAAGAACAGACAGAATGCCTTTGGCTGTTCTGTAACACCCCCATGACGTATAGGATCCCCGGCTTAGCGTGCACAGCCCTCGACCCTTCTGTGCATGCGCCCCAGCAAGGGCAGCCCCCTCCCCGAATTCATTCTCAGGGTGGAATGCCGGGTGGGACCACCCATGTTAGTGTCTTATTTCTCCTTGCTGTATTTGCAAAGCCTCTCCACTGAATTCTTCTAGGGTAAATGAATTTCCCCTGCCAACGAACAGCTCCAGTCGTATAGGTGGCTACCACGGTGCCTAACTTGGCGTCTCTGATGCTTCAGAGAAGCCACGTTCCCAGTGCATGGTGAATGTGGTCTGGCTTCCCCCACTGCTCGGCAGAGACCCCTGTAGGATTGGTATGGCCAGGACACCTCATGCACAGCCTTCCCCACCAGGGACACAGGCTCTCTGGACGGAGAGGCCGTTCCTTGGCCTCAGGGCTGTGGATACTGTTCTTTCCACTTCTTCCCACTTTCCTCCACCCCGGGAGGCTGGTACACAGGCTAGGAAGCCCAGGCAGGGTGCATGGATGTCCCCCAAGGATGGTGGGGGGTGTTCCTGTCCTGTGTCCAGGCTCTGGGGCCGTCGGACACCCGCTCAGATGCCCCAGGCTGGATCACGGCTCTTATCTCTGTGGCTGCCTCCCTTTTCCCCATCCTTTGTGAGTCACACGCCTTCTTGGCATTTCGTGTGACAAAGGTCATTAGTAGAGAAGACTTGGGCCTGCCATGCGTGACATCTTGTCATCCACACAGTTTATTGTTTTGGACCCTCCCCTCTTGTAATTCTGTGAGGTGACAGATCAGTTTTTAATGGGCTACACTGTGTCAAGGGAGAGTTTAAATTAACCTTAAGACTTTTTATACCTCACAGGGCCCCTCAAATCATAAGACGTGGTCAGTATTTGAAGAGAGGGAGTGGGTGCTTTTTACTAAGGCTTTTGACATCATCTGTCAAGCCTGTCTGTCTCGGTGTCGTGATGTCTCTGTTTCTCCGAGTACTTTCCTATTCTCGGCTCCTTTAATTAATGAGATCAGTGAGGTAGATGCTTGGAATTTGGGAATAGAGAGGAACCACCTTTCGGCCCAGACTCTGGAACTTCATTTCCTCATTCTCGTTAAGGGCCACTACCGTCAGGTAAGCCAAGTGCAGCATCTCCGTTTTTCTCCTTCTCCGTTAGGCCCGTCTGCGCTTGGTTCGAAAGGTCTTTATTGCATCAGCTCCTGCTAGTTTAGCAAGAGATGATTCCAGGAACTATGTCGTCTTTTATCCTTTATTCCACACTTTCCCAGCTTCCTCTGCCACTTTCTCTGAAAGTTCATTTCAAGCCTGTTTTCAAGTTTAAAAAAAAAAAAAAAAGGAAAAAAAAAGGCGTTTGGTGTGGTTTGGGGAGCGAGGCCGTAGAAGTGGACTTCTCTGCCCTGGTGAGGCCAGGTTCAAGTTTTGACCACGCTTTCCTTGGGCTGTCCTGACCCGGTTCCCAGCTGGCCTCTTTCCTTGAGCTGAAAATGAGGAAGGAGGTGGCCTTTGTACAGCCAGGGAGTTTATTTTTTTGTAGCGTTTGTCAGTAACCCTCTGGGTGTGTGTGCACACGGGTGCGTGCACGCGCTTGTCTGTGTGATCGCCCATCTCTGGGGCCGCGCTACCCAGGGCGTGTTCATGGCTCAGCTGCATTTTTCTCTGGAAAGGTCTAAATAACAGGCCTGTTTGTGCTCAGAGTGAAAGTTTCTGTTTTGGAAAAGCCAGTTCCTTCCGACAAGGGAAGGGGGGAGGGACGAGGAAGGAACCCAAGACACCAAAGAAGAAGTGAGAGTTGAGGGAGGTGGGGAGGCACTGGGGTGACCAAGGGACATGTGGACGCCCTGCTCATTTATTTCCCAACCCCCCCCCCATCACTCTGTCTGCCCAGCTCTGCCTGGGCCCCCCCCTTTGCTGCCCTGCACCCTGGTGGAGGCCTCCTGCTGCTTAGGAAAACGGAGCTGGCAGGTGATGAGGTTGGGTTGAGCGTGATCTCCAGGGTTGGGGTCAGAGGGAGCATGGAAGCACTCAATCACCCAGCCTGGCTCCTGCCCGCTGGGTGGCTGGCAGGCCTGGTGGTTCACCAGGAGCCAGCATGACAGGTGCGAGGTCCTCTCGTCCCCGGAAAGGAAAAGCCCCTCCCTCGGAAAGGAGTTGCAGCTCACAGGCATCTGGAAGGAGGTCCCGACCCCTGCTCCATCTCTTGGACCGGTTTCTTTCCTCTTGCTCCTTTGAAAAGAAGGCAAGAGAAAGATGGGCGGAGGTGAGCAGGAGGGGAAGGTTGTCCACGATTGTCTTGCTGGCTTCAGAAATCCAGGCACTTCCTGAAGGGAAGGAGGGGTGTTGCTGTGCCCCTTCCTGTGTGTCTGGTGGGGCAGGGACTGCTGTGTCTGGGCACGAACACATAGCTCTCCTGATGGAGGGCCGAGCTTGCTTCTCCAGCGCATCGGACATTGGCCTCCCCTTCCCCTGTCCTGCTGGGGACCACAAAGCACACTCCAATCAGTTCCTGTGCAGGTTTTCCTCCCTGCAGTTTTGCAGTTGCTCCTGTAACCCTCTATTTTTCGGCTTTGCACTGACTGCATATACTTCTGTGTCCCTGATTTTAGGTCCGGGGAACAGGCTTATTTTGAGATGTGGCATTTTTAAAAAATTATACTTTGAAATATACAAAAGGGAGTTCCCGTCGTGGCTCAGTGGAAACGAACCCGACTAGGAATGATGAGGTTGCGGGTTCGATCCCTGGCCTCGCTCAGTGGGTTAAGGATCTGGTGTTGCCATGAGCTGCTCTGTAGGCCACAGATGTGGCTCGGTTCTGGCGTTGCTGTGGCTGTGGCACAGGCTGGTGGCTACAGCTCTAATTCGACCCCTAGCCTGGGAACTTTCATTTGCGGTGGGTGTGGCCCTAAAAAGCCTCCTCTTCCTACTAGTAATAATAATAAAATAAATAACAACATTGGCCTTTTCTTTTGTTCTACAGTTCTGTGAATTTTAGCATAAAGTTGTATTATCACCACCACAGTTAGGATACAGAACAGCTCCGTCACTCTCAGGCTAGGCTTTTATGGCTGCAAAGCATATGGGGTTTATTTTTTTATCATTTATACCTTTTGAGAGGTAGGACTGACTAGATTCATCTCTTTCATTCAGAGGCTAATTTTGTCGTTGATATATGTCTCTGCTCTATTCCTTCTCCAGCAAGAAATGTAACCAGAATACTTTGCTTGTCAGTCTGTTAGTTACTGACAAATGTGGGTTGGATTTTCTATTTTTTTTTTTTTTTTTTGGTACTGACTGTTCTTCCCTGCACACCTGGGATGCTTTGGGCCACTTTGTGGATTTAAGGAGAACTCAAGCTAATTCTGACAGTGACCAAAGGAAAATATAATTAGCTAGGGAAGTATTGTTGCTAACCAGACAGGCGGCATTGTGAAAGGAAACGACTTCTGGAGTGTTCTGCTTTGAATTATCTGTGTAATTCTCTTCCAGATGTCAGGACAGATGGTTGGGGTTTGGGCATAATGTGTAAAATGAAGATGGGGCATCACCTGTAGGTTTGTCGACCCAACGTGGTTCTTATGGATGGTCCTCCTTTGTCCCATTGCTTAGGTGAGACTAGGAACTAAGATGCTTCCCCCAGCATCCCCACCCAGGTTCTGGAACAAGCTGGTCCAATCATGGGACGGCCAGGGCTACCCTGTGGTTCAGGGCTGTGCTTTCTCAGGGAAGAAGTGAAAGGCAGGGACATTTGTGTGGTGCGGGTCCTCCGTGATTGCTCATCCTCCTCTTGTGAAATGAGGAGAGGTGGCCCCAAAGGTCCCCTGCTTTGAATGTCACACTTGACGGAACAGTTGATGATGTCTCTGGGGTGGATTTTGCTGGGGAAGGTGGCAGTGATCTTGCACATGTAGATTTTGGTGTAATCTGATTCCTGCCTTTGTAATTACTTGGAGACTCGCCACCGCAGCCAGTTGAGAAGTTGGGAACAGTGACCCAGAGCAGAAAGCAGAAATTGTAGGGGTGGGAAGGGGGGTTAACATCCAGAAACACAGGTGCAGCTTTCCTTCTGGCTTTCTGGCATCAAAAATCACTTTATCAGGAGAAAGTATTCTAACTGCCTTCTTCAACAGTCACCTAACTTTCCTGTCTCCCTGTCTCTCCCTTTGCCAGGCAGAAGGCACTTCTCGGCGTGTGGTAGAGTTGGCACACCCGTGATTTAGCTGTGAGAAGTGAGTTTTGCTGATAAGAAACTCCCTGTCTGGCAGCAGGGTTCTGTAGAGGAATGTCCTCCAGGTGGAAGAAGAATGGTTTTCATTAAAAAAAAAAAAAAAAAAAGACACCTTAAACAAAGTAGCACAAGCCTGGATGCCTGGGCGAAACAAGAGGAACAAAACAGCTCAGAAACAAGTTGCTTTTCTGCATCTTGATTGAAATGATAGGGGTACTGTGGAAAGCCAGGGCTGGCTTTATTTTCACAAGCGGAGCATGTGCAGACCGTGGGGCCTGGGCGCCTTAACTCTGGAATATGCTTCTAGAAGAGTGTGTAGCATGATCATCCCCCCTCCACAAGTGCTTGCCAGTTATCTGATCAGTGTCAGACTTATCTTTTCTAGTAACACCCACATGAGAGGGTTTTTTTTTTTTTATTCCTTCTTGTTTTATTTGGGTGACAGATTGCATGTTAGGGCACTAAAAGATGAAAGCACTAAATATTTGCTTTAGAAAAACACAGCGAAAGAGTCTCTCATCCTTCCAGCTGAAAATTGATGGGCTTAGAATTCCATTAAGAGAAACGACTGTCTGCAGTTCAACTTAATGCCACCCTCTGGGCACGGTTAACACGTGGAGCACAATGTGAAGGTTGGAGGGTACGGGATCGTGCCGGATTCTTTTTCACGTGGAATGGACCAGGGCTGCGTCATCGACCTGGAGATCCAAGTAGCCCACAGCAGTGCCTGCCTCTTTCTGTGATGTTAAGCTCCTCCTTTGGGACTTTGCAGTGGATTTTCTCTCCATAGAAAGGGTCTTTCTGTGATTCCCTCTTTCAGATGTAATGGTAAAGCCATAATTCTTGCGAGCCTCTTTGGCATGAGCTGTCTTGTCTCAGAAGAAGGGAGAATGCATTTTGGCACTTGGGTTGTGATGATTGCAGAATCTGCTTGGTGGAATGATGAAGAGCAGGAATTCAAACCCTGGCTTGGCTACTGGGCAGCTGAGTGACCAGGTGTATCGTGTGTGGAAACCTTTCTAGACCATCTGTGAACCCGGGATATTTTTGTACCTCCGTTTATTGTGGGATTTCTGTGAGTGAAGGTGGTGTATGGACATGGGCTTCTGTCAACACTAGGTCTTACTTGTTAATTCTCAGTAGTTTTGGGGTTTTTTTTTTCCCCTTTATCTTTTTTTCTTTTTTGGCTGCCCTGCAGCATATGGAGTTCCCAGGCCAGGGATCAGATCTGAGTCACAGTTGTGACCTATGCTTGCAGCTGCAACAGTGGATCCTTAACCCACCAGGAGAGGCCAGGGATTGAACCTGTCTCCACATGGATACTAGTCGGGTTCTCAACATGCTGAGCCACAGTAGGAACCCCTCAGGAAGTATTTTTAAATCCATTTCTTTGATTTGAGGGGAAAGAAGGTCGAACCCCATGTCTGCTGGGGTTGTGGCTTGATATATTAATATTAGGCAGCATTTATTAAAATCTGCTGTTGCTCAGCCATTGAATTCATTTTTTCATAAGTGTTCTTGTTTTACTCTTGTGGCTACTCCACGAGAGGAAAAAGGAATATTGTTCCACTTTTTTATGTAAGTAAGCTAGTAGTAACATTTATTGAGTGCTTTTCTTTGAACCAGCTCTAGTTTAAGTGGTTTTCCTATGTTAGCTTATTTCATCCTCGCAATAGGTAAGAACTGTCTTACCTATGTATATACATATATACTGTCCCTGGGTTGCACTGAGAGTAATTGGTAGGGCTGGGATTTGAGGGCTGGGTCTAAAGCCAGGGTGTGCTCACCTCCCCATTGTACTCTGTTCCATCCATCACACGTGCATGGTGCCAGCTCGCCGTAGTCATGAATGGGGACCAGTGAGCAGATCCACAGATGCTCTCCAGATAATGCTGGTTTAGGATCGTTGGGGAGAAGAATCTTTATTACTGGAAGTTGTGGCTTCTGACTCTCTTGGCAGTTGGCAGCCTAGATTTTTGACTCGTTTTGTTTCGTGCGTGTGGTTTTGTTTTTTAAATAATTAGAAACAGTTAGACTCTCATTACCACCCACAGTAAAAAATTGCTTGGATCCTACAAATTAAAGGAAAAAAAAACAAAAAACAACAACACAGAGTCCATTTGGTAGAATGATGAAAACAGGCTTTCAAGAGGGGAGTCCGGTTTGGAGGGTGAGCTTTAGATGTGTGAACGCCAGGGATTCCTCGCTTTTCACCTCCCCCTTTGTCTGTGTTCAGAATCGTATAACATTAGCGGTGGTTGCCAATGATGGGGGGGGGGTGGCCATGGGGGGATTACTCACAAGATGGCTCTGGGAGGAGACCTACATTTTTTTGAACTTATTAATAGTATGTCTTTTGTGCGAGTGGGTGTGAGGCCTGAGAGTGTGAAGCATATACTTACAGGGTGTGTGGTCCTTTCTGCTCCATTCCACGACCCACGATGGTGGGCTGAGTGGGGAGGAAGAAGAGGAAGGCCTAGCGCAGGCTTGTTTCCGTGGTGTGGACCTAATCATTAAGGCAGGAGTAAGCCAGGCCTTTCTCCACATCAGGGGCACTGAATCAGTGTCCTGCGACTCCCGGTTTCTTGGGACTGTGCTCTAATTATCCAAGCTATGCCTCTGCCTTTGTACCAGTAAGATTGGTGCCCTTGCCCATAGCTTGTTCCCCTCACTCCCTTCCCCTCCTGAGCAGGGAGGTGGGCCAGGGTCTGGGCTGATACCCGTGGCCAAGTCAGACGTGCTCTCCACTGGCGCTCCTTTACCCCTCTTGCCCCATCAGAACCTTCCTTGTCATTCTGAGTCGTCATGTGGGTGAAGAGATGATTTCCTAATCCTTGTGGGTGCTCAAAGGATTTGCCTTGGTAACAGAAGGAGCCTCCTGCCAGAGGGCCGTCTCTGTGTCCCGTTTTAACCCACATTGCTTTTGACTTCACTTCTGTGTTCGTTCCCAGGCAGCCTCCTCTTGCCATCCCGACTTGTTTAAATTTATGGGTTGTTGGCAAGCAAGTTTTTGATGCTGTTCTTCTCATAGCCAGAGGCCAAGATCCCTTGTGGCGCAGTGCCTGAATTTAATGGATGTCATCTGGAGGGGTGCAGAGAAGCACTGGGCAAAAAGGCTTAGACGTAAGATGCTACCCCTTGACGCTATAGCCTCCCAGGCTCTTCTTTCTCCCTTGCAGGGCAGTGTAGTCAGAGTCATCGTTCTGGTGCCACTGCAGTATTGTGTCCCATACCCTGTAATTTTAGGACAAATGTACAGTGTCCTCATGGACTTGGAGATGACCTAAAGAATGCATGGTAAGCTACCCGTTCAACTTGATCTTGAATGTCTCAGCATTATGAATCTACTCCCGGGTGTTTATAAAGCCAGATCCTCCCTCATCTTTTGTAATGCTGGGTGACACTCCAGGAAGGAGTATTTGATGCTTCTGGCTGTTGGGAGGCTTGGTTTGGAGGCCAGGTTCTAAGGTAGGTAAGACAGTATCATCTAGGGTTTTTTGTTTGTTTGTTTGTTTGTTTGTTTTAGGGCTGCACCTGTGGCATATGGAGGTTCCCAGGCTAGGGGTCAAATCAGAGCTGCAGCTGCCGGACTACACCACATGGGATCTGAGCCACATCTGTGACCTACACCATAGCCCACGGCAACGCTGACTCCTTAACCCACTGAGCGAGGCCAGAGATCAAACCCTCATCCTCATAGATACTAGTTGGGTTTGTAACCCACTGACCCACAATGGGAACTCCCAAGACAGAGTCATCTTACTAGCTTGACTTACAAGCTTAGCTTAGGATTAAAGGGCGTCTAGAAGTTAACGGAATGAAGCCAGGGTGCAGGTGAATCTTTCAGACGTCAGACTTCTGACTGGCGGCTGTCCCAGAGGCCATTCGCTTGACTTTGTGGGACAGGTATGTTATCTTCCTGTCATGCTTCTGGAGTCAAATTATGAGAAAGCTTGCAGAATGGGTCTCCTTACCATCCAGGGTGACAGGACAAGAACACCAGCCTTGGGCCAGCTTGAGTTCGTTTGGCACAGCATTCCTAAGCCCTGCCTGGTCAGGTGCCATGCTGGTGCTGGGCATTAGGGCGTGAGTGAGATGGATGGAGACCTTGCCTTCAAGAATTGTCCCTTCTAGCTGGAAGCAATGATTCCAGTCTCTGGGACCTTCTGCTCCACAGTGTCCTGTCCACCCCGAGGCCTGCTCCTTGCTGAGGCATCAGCAGTGGAAGCTGCCCCTGAGCTCCTGGAGAACTCAGAACTCCCTCCGCAGTGGGACCCTCCGTTGTGGTGGGAATGGTCCTGGTGGTGAGGCCTCCATGGAAGGTCACGTTGAAGAGGGTGTTTTGTGGACAAGTCAGCTTTCACAGTGTGGGGGCTTCTGACCGCAGCCTGGATACAACCAGACCCATTTCTCTGCTTCTTGTCCCCTCATTTCCTCCTGCTGACCAGCCTCCTTTTGGTTCCCACCTCCCCAGATCCATTGTCCAGTCGCCAGGAATTTCCCACCACATTTACATTCTTCCTTGTTTGACCTCAAGTCTTTGTCTCTGTTCCAATCGCAGAGATCTAAGGTACACACCTGGCTGCCAGGCACATCCCATTCAGGCTCCAGGCAGACCAGAGGCTCTGGCAATTCCAGCCTCTTAAAGTTTAGAAGGAGAAATTATTTTAAAAGAACCATAAGCTGGAGCTGTTTAGTATAGGACAGGCAGCCCTCAGTGCTCTGATAAACAGTGTTTTCCTTAGGATCCTGACATATTAAGAAAATATGTGGTCTCTAGGATTTGAAAATGGGGGGGGTTGTTACCTAGGGAGATTGACTGGGATGGTCTCGCAGGTAAGGAGATAGTAATAAATTGAATGTTACCTAACAGGTGGTAGGCTGTTGGTAAGGTCATCGTGCAGATGGGCCTGGGCTTCTGTTGTAAGACAAATAAAATAACTCAGGTCAGAGAAATGGACCTGTAAGTATTAATGCAAACAATTCCTTGAGCAACTATTCCCAACCAGAGTGAAATGTGTGGGATGGGTAGGTAGAGGCAGGGCAGGAAGGGGAGGCCCGGGAGCCAGGGAACCAGGGGGGTGGGGGGGGCAGGAACCAGGCCGGCCAGGCCCCAGGGCCCGGCTACAGGGGCATGGGGCAGAGGCTGGCGACCAGAACCACGGGGGTGGTGTTCAGAGCTGCCTGTTATCCAGTCTTCTCTGTGAACCTGGGGAAACGGAGGCCTGGGGAGGAGGTGACAGTTGTAAAGCCAAGGAGATGGCGGTCAAGTCAAGACTAGACTCTAGACCTCCTGGCTTTTCTCGTTCCATCTGCCACCTGTGATTCCAGCTGGGGTTTGATCTTTGTGAACCGTTCACGTTAAGTGCCATTAATGTTACGTGCTTTCTGGGTTAGTGGGTGAAGCTCAGTGTGTCCAGCGTGAATTTGATTGTTTTCCACCGGAGAGGTCGTGATTTTCTGGGGTGCCCTGGGTGGCGATGATCAGGAGGCTCATGATGGTGATGACGTTGCTCTCAGAGACTCGTCTGCTGGGGGGTAACTAGGAAGAAGAAAGCTGGGACTCATACACAGTCTTAGGGGCTTTTCCAGCAATGAGTGTGCTTTAGCAATACGTAGACAATCAGATCTTACCGTTCATACATGCGTTTTGAATGAACTCGTCTTTGGCAGGGAATTTTATCCTCTTAAGTAACCCGACCGCCTTCTTTCCCAGAGGACTGGTATTTGGGAATCCTTTTACAGGGTTGCCTTCTGGGCTTGTGTGTAAAACCGGATCATAGAAATGTGTGAAAACGATGCTTTGAAAGCAGGTTTGACACCAACACTATGTGATAAACCTT
Source organism: Phacochoerus africanus (assembly GCF_016906955.1). Lineage (NCBI taxonomy): Eukaryota > Metazoa > Chordata > Mammalia > Artiodactyla > Suidae > Phacochoerus > Phacochoerus africanus. The sequence goes on from NC_062558.1 coordinate 123,800,801, forward strand.
GGAAAGTGTCCAGGTTGGGGATTGCCAGTCCTTGTAAGCAAGGCGGTCCCAATGGAGTTGACCACAAGAAGAAGGGATTCAAGAGTTCGCCAGGGATTTTTAAAATTTGCTGAAAGCTCTGTTGTGCCCCCTTGCAAGGCCCATGTCCTGTAACTGAGAAACAGGCTGGTGCTCTGGGTCAAGTTCAGCACGTTTGTTTTGACTTGCCGCCCGTCATGGGAATGAAGCTCACATTATGTAATGTTAAACAGGGCCGAACGTCAGCTGGGCTGGACCTGCCAAAGCGCGAGGAGTTGATTGGGAATGGGCTGTGTTTGGTATGACTAATCTGACTTGGCTGGGCAAAGAGGTGGGTGGGTTTCTCTCTGAGGAGGGAGGGAGGTTCGTGCTATTTTGAATATTAGCACTCTGTGTAGACTCTGCAAACCAGTACCCCCCCCCCCCGCCCCCCAACAAAACAGGGGGAAAAAAAATTGTCTTGCGATCAACTAGTAAAATCAGGGGCTGTTGACTGATCCCCACTATTTCTGTAGAAATCCGTGATCATTTCATCAAGGGGTGTGTGTATCATTTGGAATTAGGGAAATAACACTCTGGGGCTACATGAAATGGTGTTTCTTAAACAGCCCGTGTGGGTCAAGTGTTGCCAGCAGTGCTACTTGGTGATCTAAGCAGTGATACCAAGTAACTGCTAGGTTCCTTAATAAAAATAGCAGTAAACTCTAATAAAACATTTAAAGCGAAGAAAAAGGCGGGCTATTTTCCTCATAAAGATTCCGAAGTATAATTTAAGGTCTGTCTACTGACCTTCTGGGTCTTTATTTGGGATCCTTTTTCTCCTTTTGCCCTTTGGGTCCCCCACCTCCACCCCACCCTCTAGTTTCCTCTTGGCTCTTCTTAGGGGACAAAAGAATCCCATTTTTATGTAAATGCCTTTCGTGGAAGGTAGAAATAATCTGGAACCTTGTCTGCACAATGATCCTGAAACACAGTGTGGTCCCTACCCCCAGCAGAAAAAGGGTGCATTTTGGTGAGGATGGCCGAGTCCGGCCTCTGGCCTGCCCCAGGGAAATGGGGGGATGCTTTTGTTCCTTCTCCAATGAATGGACGCAAAGTGTTCACTGAACCTGGAAACACCTCCTTTTGTTTCCAGTGCTCTCCTAACACAGGCCGTTAAACTTGGGGCAGTCGCTCTTGGTGGGGGATTGAATGGGGCCATTGTGGAGGGGAGGGGCTCACACTGAAGCCATTGAGGGCGTGGAGATGCCATTGTTTGCAGAGGCGTAAAAAATGGAGGAAGACTCTGGGGACCTCCAGGCATCAGTGTAGCCCCTGCCCTGATGGCTTTGCTAGGTAGGCGTTATTCCCAAGGAACTCTTTATCCCCAAAAAACTCCTGACCTGAGTGGCTGGGTGAGGTCAGCCCAGACCCAAAGCTCCTCAAGCCCCCCTGCAGTGCAGACCTGTGCATCTCAGTCGTGGGCCTTTGCCTCCTCCGCAGATGCATGATGCTGCCTGCCTTGGGCCCACCCATCCTCTCTGCAGGGTGGCTGCCATTCTCCTCCAGGCGTAGGAGTTAAAAACATTTGTTGAGTTCCCGTTGTGGCTCAGTGGGTTACGGGCTCCAACTAGTATCCCTGAGGATGTGGGTTTGCTCCCTGGCCTCGCTCAATGGGCTAAGTTGTGAGTTGTGGTCTAGGTCACAGACATGGCTTGGATGCCACGTTACTGTGGCTGTGGTGTAGGCCAGCAGCTCCGATTCGACCCCCTAGCCTGGGCTTCCATAAACTGCAGGTGTGGCCCTAAAAAGAAAGGGGAAAAAATAGAAAATCACTTCCTGCACCTTAGGTATAATACCCCCTCCCAATTCCCCACCTGTGACTTTTTTTGTATAACTTCCCTTTTGCCATCTGGTCTTTTAGAGGCACTTCTGATCTTAATTATAGCATTCAGCTTTGTTTATTTAAAAATCAGAAGGCAGATAGGCTATAGAGGGTTTAATCTGTCCTAATTGTGCCAACATACCTGCCAACTGTCCCCTCAGTTAGTAAAGGGAATCACCACTATCCCTGTTGACAGCGTTGGTACACACATGCGCACACCAACACGCCCACGCTCACACACCACCTAACCTGCTGTGTTGATCACAGGCGGGAATATAGCTCGAGCTTTCAAATTGCCATGCTGGTATCTTCCATCTAGATCCTCTGCCTTGTAATATTGCCTGGAGGGAGATTTTAGCCATAGATCTGGGCAGAGTTAGAAGACTTGGGTTCAGGAGTTCCCGCTGTTGCACAGAAGGTTAAAGATCCAGCATTGCCATGGCTGTGGCATAGGCTGCAGCTGCAGCTCGGGTTCAGTCCCTGGCCTGGGAACTTCCATGTGCCATGGGTGCGGCTGAAAAAAATTAATTAAAAAAAGAACGTAGCTTCACATTCAGACTCTGCTACTTGCTGTGTTACCTGGGAGTATTATCTTATTCCTGTTGGAACCTCCATTTTGCCATCTGAAAATAGGAGGAGAGTGGTACCAACGTCCAGGAAAGGTGTGGGATTTAAATGATATGCTTATGAAAGAGCAGAGAGCAAGTTTTAGGCATCCTTGCACATGGGCCATTCAGTGTTCCAGGCTACAGCCTAAGACCCTGAACAGCATTAGTAACCTGGAGGTGATGATGCAATGCCATCCGCTGTCTGTTTTTTGAAACATAACATGTGTATAGTTCCTTTTGCTGGCTTTTTTTTTTTAACCTGTCTCTTTGATAATTTTTACATTCTAATTAAACAGTGGTTTATATCAGAGTTTATAATATTTTTATAGTTCTTTAAAAAAAGTGACTCTGGTTTGAAGATTGTACCAAATTTCACACAGAAATTAGCTTTGCGGTGCTTATACTTTGAAAGTACACTTGTTGAAGCCACTAGAGAGACGTTTAGAAAATGTTAAAGGCATTAGTCTCATTCTCTCTGTTTTGTTTTGTTTTGTTTTTTGCTTTTTAGGGCCACACATATGGATATGGAGGTTCCCAGGCTAGGGGCCGAATTGGAGCTACAGCTGCTGGCTTATGCCACAGAGCCACAGCAATGCCAGATCCGAGCCTCGTCTTCAACCTACACCATGTCTCACAGCAACACTGGATCCTTAACCCACTGAGCGAGGCCAGGGATCGAACCCGTAACCTCATCGTTCCTAGTTGGATTCATTTCTGCTGGGCTGCAACAGGAAGTCCTCATTCTCATTTTAATGCACATGTAGTAGCGTAGGCTTTCCCCCCCCTGCATTTAAGAAACTCTTAGGTTAGAGGAATCTGTTCTTAATAAGCCTCTATGACATCTAAGTAAACTATGCATTTTTAGAAAAGTAGTATCTTTGTAGATAATAATGAAGTTGTAGTTTCTGTACTAGGTTAGAATACCTTTTGCATCAGACCATCACAATCTGAACAACCGTTAAAAAGAAAATCAGGGAGTTCCCGTCGTGGTGCAGTGGTTAACGAATCCGACTAGGAACCATGAGGTTGCAGGTTCGGTCCCTGCCCTTGCTCAGTGGGTTAACGATCCGGCATTGCCGTGAGCTGTGGTGTAGGTCGCAGACGAGGCTCGGATCCTGCGTTGCTGTGGCTCTGGCATAGGCCAGTGGCTACAGCTCCGATTGGACCCCTAGCCTGGGAACCTCCATATGCCGCGGGAGCGGCCCAAAGAAATAGCAAAAAGACAAAAAAAAAAAAAAAGAAAATCAATTTGGAGTTCCCGTTGTGGCTCAGTGGTTAACGAATCCAAGTAGGAACCATGAGGTTGCAGGTGCGATCCCTGGCCTTGTTCAGTGGGTTAAGGATCTGGCGTTGCCGTGAGCTGTGGTATAGGTTGCAGACACTGCTCAGATCCTGTGTTACTGTGGCTGTGGTGTAGGCCAGCAGCTACAGTTCCGATTGGACCCCTAGCCTGGGGACCTCCATATGCCGTGGGAGCAGCCCTAGGAAAAAAAAAAAAAAAAAAGAAGAAGACAAAAGAAAATCAATTTTAGGAACTGTGTTTAAAAAACTTTCTGGCCCCAACATGTGCCTTGAAATATTTTGAGATTGTCTACTGAAGTTTTTTTTTTAATTTTTTTCCCCCCTAAAAGATATGGTAGTAATGTTTTTCTATATAAATGCCTGCAACAAGCATTTCTTGAGCATCTCCCAGTGCTTAATTTGTTCTGTGTATTTATACCTAAGACACAGTGAAAACCATGTCATATATGCACATTTTTGGTAAAGGAGACTCTTCTCCTTATAAGCTCTGCTGCCCGAAAATAACAGTAAAGAATGAAGTGGAGTCTAATTGCTGCTCTTGCCCTCTTCATATATCTTATTTAAGTTATAGTTGGAAAAGCAGCTAAAAACATGGAGTTCATGCCAGTAGTTTGAGGAGTTGTAGTTTATCTAGCCCTGGAATTAAGTGGCGTTCATCATCTCTCCCTGAGCACCAGTGATGTTTTTGATCCAAACATAGACTAAACTGGCCAGCTGTGTGGGTCAAACAGGATAGCCAGCAGCTCTGAGGTCAGGATGGTGCTGAAAACCCAGCATCTGCTTGTTATCCCACCCCCCAAATCTGCGATGTCCCCTGACCTCCTGTGCGCACAGCGCTTCATCTGTAGGTGATTTGACAGCAGAATTTAGCATTTGAGAGTCTTTAAAAACAGCCCCAAAAGGGGCGATTAAAAACGTGTACTTCTTCTATAGCATATAAAGCACGCTTTTCAGTTCTGTATTTCAGGAGCAGAGTCATTGGCATTGAACGTTGGGCTGGATAGTCAAAGAGCTGGTTTCTGTTTGACTTTGACTAGATCATCCATGAAGGGATTCCAGGAGTGTATCTGTTAACACCTCGACACTAGGAACTTATTACCACCCTCTCTAGGTTGTAAGGTCCCCGAAGACAAGGACTTTTTCCCTTCTAGTTGACTGATGTATTCCATAGTGCCTGAAACAGTGCCATGTGTGAAAGAGACCCTGAGTGGGTATTGGTTGAAGTAGTGCATGACTCTTTTTTTTTTTTTAAGTGTTTTAAGTTATTATTATTATTTTTGGCCACGCCCGAGGCACTCAGAAGTTCCCGGGCCAGGGATCAAACCCTAAGCCACAGCAGTGATGATGCCAGATCTTAACTCACTGAGCCACCAGGGAGCTCCAGTGCATGGCTCTTTAAGGGAGGACCGCAGGGACGATTCTACCTTTGCTGCAATTATTCTCCCTCCTCCTCCTCCTTTTTCATTTGCTGAAGCACCTAACCAGCTAATCTCAATTCTTCTGAGTCCTCTGAGCTTGTTTGTTTTTCTGTCTACAAAATGGGGCTGTTGTCATGTAAGACTTTATTTGATTATGAGAAATAGTCCCTCCCAAACTTCCTTGAACAGAGGTGCTAGACAAAAACAAGATGGTTTTGAAAAAAACACCGCAGTCCAGACTATACTAAGATGCTTGGTTGCATCCGAAACCAGTTTCACAGTCTGCTTTAGGCGGGCGGTTGCAACATGCTCTCCATCTGTGCCTGATTCCAAGGAGCAAACTTGAGCTCCAACTCCACACTGTGGCGGGAACGTTGGCACCGACGCTCCCCAGACGGCCAATGGGCGTTGCTGTGGTGGAGGCATGACATGATTTAATTTTACTTTATTATTTGCTGGATGTGCCCATTGTGTGTTAGCCTCTGGGTGTGTTTACAAGGAGCTTAGGAAAGAGGTAGAGGCTGCGTTGTCTGTGTGAGGGCCAGGAGTGTTCTCTTTCTACCTTTCTCTCTCTGTCTTTCCCTCTCTCTCTCTCTCTCTCTCACGATACACCTCTCCCCTTAGGCATCTAGCACCAGTCCGGGCCAGGGGTGAAATCATCACGATTCAGCAAGAGGCTCAGAAAGACCTGCCTTCCTAAAATCCCTTCCCTTTAGCCCTGTAATTCGCTGTGACAGCAGCTTGGGGCCTGAGCGTGTGTGAGCTTAGTTTCTCAAAGGACACACATGTTGTCAAGGGTGTGGCCAGTCCCTGCGCTTCCTTAGTAGAGTTGAAATCCACTTGACCGGATTTGGGTGACTCTTCCTGGCAACATTCCTAAATTCGCTGTGAAAAGCAAAGGTTCAGAATCCACAAAAACGTCATTTATTTGGTAATGAAAACCAAGGAATTTCGGAACAGGGATCAGTTCTGTCCTGCACTGTCACCTTCCCTCTTCGTGTTTTGATGACAGGTTCTTTTTATTCAGAAGGGAGCAATCATGTATTTTAAGGGAGGTGGGAAAGGGAGGTGGTTTGGCCTGTGTCCATGTATTCAGATGCTCATCCTTTAAAAAAAAAAAAAAAAAAAGGGAGGAGGGCTTTATTATGGTGTCCTAGTGAGTGTCTCTGTGTCATTGCTGTTTATAAATTATCTTCCCTTCCAACTTGTCTGTTAAGTTCAAATCTTGGCTCTGGGAGAGACACAGTTATCAGTAAGGCAGATTCCCTTTATTCTTACCAACCCCCCCACCCCACCCCTGGTCATATTGCTGTAGTGGTATCTAACTAGGGGACCTCATGGGTGACAGGAGGTTTTTGGATCCATAACCCCAAGCCACCCCCAGCCCTGGCCTTGCAGGTCTGCCTTATCAAGCCAGTGAAAACTTTGGCAGCTTGTGGGGTTCTTCCATCCTTCCTGCACCTGAGGAGATGCATAGCAGTCAGTCCTGATCTAGCAAATGGATGCAAAAATCCCCACCAGTATGTATTTTTGAAATATTTTCATTTGACCGGCTCAGCAGGTTCTAACTTACTTACGCAACTTGATGGGTTTATTTAATTTTTCCCCCAGACCTTGACCAGTGGCTGTGAAGACCCGTGTCCGAGGAAATCGGGCCTCCTCCCTTCCCTGGGGAGCGGACGGGGTTGGGTGCGGTGGCTGGGTTGAGAAGTCCTTGGGGACCTTGAGAAAGGTGTGCCACCTTGAGCAGTTGTGGTCCCCCGTTCTTGTTCACCTTTGCACCCACCTCTCTCAGTCTCAGAGAGCTTTGCAGTCTCTCTTCATTCTCCCCAGCAGCAAAGAAATTAAAATTTCTACCCCCACTGTTGTCCAAATTTTAGAAACTGGAGGTAAACGATGCCATTATAGGCATCTTCTAAACCAAAGATTTCTACTTCAGCTGGCCAAGGATGTCTTTTTAAGAGGGAAAAGGAACTAAATAATTGAGTTGGGTATTTCAAGATATTCAATCTTAAAAAAAAAAAATCAGTCATTTAAGAATCCAATACACAGCCAGACTCTTAACCTTGAGTTTCCCAAAAATGATTCCTCTTTTCCAAACTTAGGATGGCCATTGGGGGAGGTTTAGCTTGACCATCAGTTGTTACAGGTCACACACAGTCTCAGTAGTTCTTAAAATCTTAATAACGACCTCTCTAATCCTGCAAGTTTTCAGAAGGAAATCTTGATGAGCCATCCTGGAGTTGCTCTGTCTGGTAGCGTCTTCTTTATTGACAGTAACTCCAGCTGAGCTCCCTTGGTGAATATGTTTTCTCTGGCACTGCTGTGTTTTTTGTTTTGGTTTTAAATCAGAAATGCTTATCAATAGGCTGCATGGTTGGGGAAAATGGCATTTGTCACGGAGCATTTTTTTCCCAAGGATTATCTGGAGAATTTCTCTTTAATACCAAAAACATAATAGAACATACTAGCATTGTGATCACTGTACACGAATTTGCATTGTTGACACTGGTATGTAGGTTCCAGAAACTCCAGTTGGTATTCGCTGGTGTTCTGGTCAGGAGCCCTGGCTTCTTGGTCCTTGGCAGCGAACACATCCCTTGGTGACCTGTGGGTACCCTCAGTGGAGGTAGCGATGTGTGGTCTTGCGGAGAAGTCAGAACCTTCGCTGGTCTGTGTGTTTCCCTCCAGCGTGGAGTTTTGTCATTTCTAATGATGACCATCCATCAGTCCACACAGTTCAAAATGAAGATAAATTGAATTAATATATGTGAGTTAAATGACTCATTGATATAATTATACTGTGAGGATTTCCTGAGTATAACTTAACACGTTGAGTGGTGTTAATTGTAACGGCTTTGCATGGGAGCATTTAATTTCATAAGCAAGCAGAATAATTTATTAATTCTCAAAAAGCTATTTCAAGGCCTAGAAGACGAGGGAAAGAGTGTGGGTTTCACTTGCTGTTGACTGCGGTCTGCGTATGCTTTGCCTCATCACATTGGAAATGGCTAAGATTTTTTTTTTTTTTCCTAATTCCAACTCTTTATTGGTACATTGCCATATGTGCCCAAGTCAATAGTGTGCCGAAATGAAAGTGGAAAATGGGTACCATGCAGTAAATCTTAATAAGTTATTGAAAGTTGAAGAGCACTGAATAATAAAATAGTTCTAATTGCACTTAAAACTGTATTGGCGGCAGATACGCCTGAACAAGGATGATAAAACAGCCGAGGAAGAGCCTTGGATGCCAGAATCGAAGAAGGGTAATAGACAGATTAAATGCAAACCTCAATTCAAATATTTCGTGAAATGCAGGCATGCTGTGTAAACCTATTTTTTGCTGAAAAGCATGTTTTCTCTCATGTCAGAAATGATCACAGGAATCCTTTTAATATTCATTTAAATAGTTTTTAATTGGCTTCAGAGAGTTTAAAGTTCAGCATGAAGGTGAGATCTAAGCTTACTAATTAGATCGAATGCAGTTTGACTCAAAGAGCAGCCTTGATAATTAAAGAATTTCATACCAAATCTGCGTTCTGAAAACATTCTTTTCACCTCCTTGAGGTAAAAATGCTTTTCCTGAATTTTTCTCCCATTCTTCTCCAAGAGAAATTCCTCTTCGGTACAGAAGGATTTGTAAAACCTCACGTCACTTGTTAGAAAATGACAATCTGTATTTCGGAGCAAACCTCTCATTTGTTTGTCGTTTAGCCGACATCCTGTGTTCAGGGTATTCTGATTTTTTTTCTTTTTTTTTTCCTCTCACCATCCAAGTGGAATTCTGACTTGCGTGGAACGTTGTGATGAACACAAGTTGTTGTGTCCTGTGTTTTTCTCCCACTAAGTTGTTTGAAGCTGTTGAAATGGAAGGCTGAGTAGAGGGGCACTTAAGCAGTGAAGGGTTTTTCTTTGTAAATAATAGATCAAGAGCCCTGGATCTGTATCTAATGGAGCTGTGTGCGGCCTCCGTTTCAAGGACAGCGCGCGGTTTTAAAAACCACAACCACCGACCGTCCCGTCCGAAACCTGTGGTCAGTTTTGTGTGTGTGTGTGTGTGTGTGTGTGTGTGTTTGCTGCTTGCCTCTTGTGATGTCTCACTGCCTCCCCCCTACCCCTTACCTGATTTGCTGTAACGTCATACATTATTGCATAAACTTTAAAAAAAACCCCAAACAATATTTTACATACAGATGCATCTACATACGTATGTATGTGAGACAGAAAGAGAGAGAAAATCCTTACCAATACCTGTCTTCCATATTGTGGAATGATTTAAGGAAGTTTGGTCCTGTTTTACAAACATGTTTGAATGAGCCTATTTTACTGTGATGTGCTTACTAAGAAAACACGGTGTGTAGCCGACACGAACACAGATGTCAGTTTATTGTAACAGCAGAGAAAACGTGGATTCGTTATGTTTGCAAACATATGTTATCTTGATCCTTGGATGAAAATTTTGATTTGTCATTTTTCTCTCCCATTTGCTTTCCTCTTTGGGAATTTATGAATTCGTTCTTACATTTGCTGGTTTGACGCTGTCTTGGAAAAACATAGGTTGAACACGCTAAGCGTTGTTGGGATATGTCCTACAATTCTTAAAAGTGTAATAGGGCTTTGTTCCTCCTGAATTGGAATTAGTTACATCTTAGCACTCACAGTCTAAATATTATACCTAATTAATACTTACCCTTGTATTGTAACAGCACAGACATGTGCTCCAGTATCTGAAAATAGTTGCTGCTATTAAAAGCATCACTGGAAATAGAAAAATAAAGAGTGAATGTTGAATGTCAGGTACGAGCCCATATAAATAACATAGAAACACAGGGACAGATGAAATTTAGAGATTCCTTTGATTATTTCCAAAATAGTTGTTTATAAGATTAAGTGGTAGTTACTGTAAATTGAGACAGTTTTTTTTTTTTTTTTTTAAAGTGCATCCTACAAATCTGGGCCCGTTTTTAAAAGGGTTCAAAATCATTTCCTTATAAAATAGGTTTCTGCGTAATAGATTTTAACCCAAACAGTTTAGTATTTGTATTACATACAAAAACATACACTGGAAACGAATGCTTCTAACGCACTGCCCCCTTGAAAGGAAATCATTAATCTTCTCAAATGGAAGTGTAAATTTGATCCATTTTAGCCTCTTGTCCATACATTGTTGATTATTGGTTTTGAAGGAAAGCTCAGTATGAGTGTGTTTTGAATTTTAACTTGGAAATCATAGATGTATAGCATGTTCATGGCAGTCAAATCACAAGCAGAGAGAACCCATTTGAAATCATTTTTAAAGGTATTCCTGTCAGGGCATTATTTATAGGAATAAGAAGTTTCAGATTTTAGGTTTTTAGAAAGTTGAGGTTGGCCATACTTCAAATCTACAATTTAGCTGCTTTGAAAAAATGGCTCTGCTTGTCTTCAGGGGGAAACAAGTAACTTAAGGGACACCAGTTCACTTTTTTTTTTTTTTTTTTTTTTTTGCAGTCTTTCATCCCTAAGTATAACAAATTGTTTCTTTTATTAATGTGGTACTTGCACTATGGAAGCAGCTCTTAGGGGAAAATAATCAGGAAGATAGGCTTTGCTTCGCAGATGCTACAACCTGAAATATGTTACCTAGTTCCTTGAAGAGATTTTCTTTCTTTCTTTTTTTTCTTCTTTCAACAAATATAGCTCACGTAATAGAAATTGCAGAAAAGGATAACAATGAGATTTCTTTCCCTGCTCGCACAGCATGTTTTGGTTGGCTAGGAGAAGCCAAGGTATTGGAATATGATTATCCCTATTTAAGGGGGAAAAAATGATATAATTTGTCATCTTACCGGTTCTCGGCATTCTGTGTGGCGCGCGCTTAGTCAGTGCCGGTAAAACAGCGGTCTGTCAGCTAATAGATATCTCTGCCCTCAATTGTTTAGACATTTTTGTCTTTTGTGACATTGAAGAAAAGACAAGGAAGGGAATGGAAGCAACTAAAAAATGTCAAAAGATCAAAAAATCAATGGGCCGCAGGAATGCGATCTGTTTACCGGGGTGGAGCTGCTCTTTCTGTTCCGCCAGGAGTCGGCGGTGGTGTCTGGGGCAGGCACCGAAGTCGCCTGCCTCCCTCCCCGGGAAATGAGCTACAGCCATGCTTCACAAAGATGCTTCACAAAGCGGGGCATGTGTCTCTCCCCCCCTTCCCCTGCCATGAATAAATAATAAAATAAATATAAAGCTTTTCTTGCAAGACTCATTTGAAATCCAAGTTTGGGGTGCTGTGTCTTGCCATCCATTTCTAACCGTTTCCAGATTCGCTGGGCTGCAGCCCAGCAGATGGGGTAGAGGGTTCACTCATGGGCATTTTAATTTTCTGGTCAGGGGAGAACACTTGACATTTTTATTATTTATTTCTTTGATTTTGGAGGGAAAAAGTCAGTAAGAGCGAAAGGGGTGATGATTAGGCGGGGCGAGTTGGGGCAGATGAATAATTGTTTTGTCCCCTGGCTTGGGCTGTGTGGACAAGGCTTACATACATATGTCTTGGATGATCAGTGGGGGGAAGTTGAGATTTTTATTTGAAACCTTATTTCTTAGAGAGGAGGAGATAGGCTATGTGGATAGTAAGACAATTTTAATTTAATAAGGCGATAGAGCATTGGTTGCTTTCCATTAAAAACTTTTGGGTTTTGAACTATAGACCCTAGTTGCTTTTTCTGTCTTCTTTTGAAAACTTTTCAACCAACTGATTGTCTGTTGTGTGTATGTTGTGTTAACTTTATATGTTTGCCTCGCGCAGGAAAATAGATGGACCCTACAAGGCGAGGCTACAATCTGTTGGGGAAATTTCTCCCCTACCCCCCACCCCCCACCCCAAGCCCTGTAGTTGCTGTTTGCTAGAAAGTGTGGACCAGGCTGCATATTTTATAAACTTTCTATTAAAGTTGGGGCATGTTATCATAAAACTCAATTGCGATACTTTGTATTACGCTCTGGGATTGAGAGATAGACATAGGATTAAAAAAACAATTTCTAGGCATTTCTAGATGATAAATTTAATTTTCTTTGCTATTTGGAGGTCTTCTTTGAAAATGCAATTGTAATGAACGCATTCAGAACTGGAGAATAGATTTACCCTTGGCTTCAAATAGTCGACGTTATCAGGCGCTGTCATTCGTTCCTTCCTATTTTCGGGCTGCTAATTGATGTTTTTGATGTCAGCAAGAAAATTGAAGAAAATGTCATGTGTGAACCAGTGCGGAAGTTAATAAGATTGACTTCGTTGACAGAATTTACAATGAGAGCAGAGACCGCATAATGGGACCGCTGCGAATTCTTTGGAGTCAAAATTGACACCTCACGCTAGGCCAGTGGTCGATAGGAGAGATGGAACATTTGGGAAAGTTCCTAATCTCATTTTTCCCCCCTTACCTTTTGGTCTCCGATGGTTATTTAGTTTCACCAGCAGCTGTTTATTCAGGGGGCTATTGCTTCGGACCACGCCAGGGCCTCAGTTCAGGCTCCCGGTGCCACCAACAATGCTTATTTTTTATGCTGTTTTGAGTTTGAAAGCAAAAGAGTCTTAAAAAGGTTAGATTAAGATGTGTCTTAAGGAAAGATATACTAATATCGGTCAGGGTCATTGCAAATGCTTGGGTTATGTGCAATAAAGCCGAAACGCAAATCCCTCCCTGTATAAAGAAACCGAGTTAGCACTAAGATCAGCCTAACAGAAGGCTCTAACTCACAAGCAAAAAAAGAATAGAGTTCTTGGCCACATGTCTCCGACCCCCAAAAGAAACATTTTAGCCATGATGCCCCTTCAAGTTTTTTTTTTCCCCCTAAGTTATTGAAAGTTTAATGTAATAGTTTAATTTTCCAGTAACGTGGCAAAGTTTATTGGATTTGTGTGTATAATTATGGATTGGATTAGTTGAGTTTGGTTCAGTGCATCTGATTATCTTCTGGCCTTTAGGGAAATGCGCTAAAACCCTAATATGTCCAGTACCCCCAAGCGGTCTCTTTTTGAAGGCGCCGCACAAAATGTGGTCTCTACCAGCGCTCGGCCTCCAAGGATCTTCAGCGAGAGACATTATTCTTGGAATAGCCAATTAATTCCACGGGCAGTGATCAGTTAGCGCTTCTTCTTCCTTTCTCGCCATTTGAAATGCTAACACAATGAATATTTTCTCATTGGTCTGTGTCCCTCGGCTAAGCTGTTGCCGCGGGCTGAGAATTTCATCGACTGATGAGACCAGAGGCTCCGCCAATAAAAGGTTACAGTACGTGATTTGCATGCCAAGTGGGGTTTGGTTTCATGAGCTTAAAAGTTCTTTAACTTTTATTTGACTTCTTTCTTCTGTTCAAAGTAGATTGAGGGGTGAGTATATTTGTGAGTGTTTAAAGTATGAAAATTACCAGGGACAGTAGGTCACAGCGATACTCTGGACCATCCTCACGGAGACGGTGAGGATGGCCTTGTGTCAGCAGCTTTTATGGAAAGCAACCACGTCAACTCTCTAAGATCTGGTCAACGGAAAGGATTTTTTCAAATGTTGTGATTTTGTGTTGAGTCCCTCTAGTATCCTTCCACAGCTTGACATTTGGGGGAACCGTACTGGTAGAGTACCTCGTAAGTACTAGTCGTCGTTTGAAAGGACTAGGGAGCGTGGAGTAGGGCATTTGGAAGAAGAAGGAATGTCCTTTTCTTTGGAGTGACTGGTAATCAGAGTCTTGCGTACCAAGAACATAACACCTTCTAGAGGAGTTATTCAAAGGCAGAACATCTTCTGTTTTCAAGGGTGAGTTGGAGGTTCTTGTGGAACATTGAGTCGCACTGAGCACAAGAAAACGTCCAGCCCAAACAGCTATCCGCACCACTTTCGCCAGGATAGATTATAACGGATGAGTTTATAGCCTACAAAACGTAGTTTCAGAACTGTTTCTCAACTAGATGAAGCCCCCATGAAGTATGAGGCCAGTAGCACTTACACATGCGTTCAGTTGGCTCAGGAAAACAACACCTAATGGTGTCACTGTATCTCTTTGGTCTTCCAGAATCTTCCAGACTTGGATTTTATTAAGTCAGGATGCTCCTTGTTGATTTAAAGCCATTAGAGATGTCTTCTGATCTGCGGAGAATTGGTTGACACAAAGAGGGAGGCAGTAGAGTATAATAAAGGTCCCCCGTCCCCTGCTCAAAATGGGGAAAGGGGGATTGAGGGAAAAGAAAGAGCCAGCCTTCAAACCACTGTTATCTTAGAGGAAGGGTAATATGATTGGAGACTTGACATATTTCAACCGAATGAAAAATCATGATACCTTTACCAAAGTTGTTAGCAAAAGGGAACTGGCAGGGCTAGGAATGGAGCATGCCTCCCCTCTCCCCCTCCCGCCCTCTTCCTCCTTCCTTTCCTAGCTGTCTGTGAGGAGCAGAGCAGGTGGCTCCCTGTGGCTGACTTTTCATGACAACATGCCATTAGAAATTGCCGTCCTGTTGATCAATCCTCTCGACATGACAGATTTGCCGCAAGGCCTGGCTCTTTGAGCGCCAGCACTGTGGCTTTTCCCTCCTTTTTTCCTGCACTAATTGGTGAAAGTTTTTTTACTGTGCTAGTGGCAGAGGAAATTCTTTTGAACGTTGTCACAATCAAGTGTTGACTTCTTTAGAATTGCAAGTAGGTTAAGTGAGTATCAACATTGGGGGGGTGTGGGAGGAGGGAAAACACTAACACAAAGTTACTACCACCTAAATTTTATGATTGGAGTCACACCGGAAAACAAACTAATTGGATTACGCGTGCGCGCACGTACGAGAATGGAGGCAAGTATTAAAATGATGGTCCTTTTAAACTTCCATTATGTTTGGTCATCTTGGGGGGGGGGGGGCGCTCCAGTCTTGACCTTAGGAATTGGGGAAAATACATGGTCATCTTGATGGAGGAATATAGATCCATTCTAACTCCTTAGTCTCTTCCTAAATAAATGGATTCAGAATAGCGATACCACAAACATTAAACATAACATTCCGTAAATCAAAGGGGGTACATAAAGCTTCTATTCGTAGAGCACATCTCACCCTGAACTACTGCTACTCTTCTGTCCAAAAATCAACATACAAAGAATACCCTCTTGGCAAAGGATTTGTTCTCAGGTATTGATTCTTCACTGGCGTATCAAAAGAGCAATTCTGCTTAAATGTTGCTCTTCTGGTTATATATATGAGATCACTTTTTTAACCTAGACTCTCATAACCGTTGGTATTATTTAAATCCAAACTTCTCGGTGAAACGGGGAGTTATGATGTTCATCTCTCCTTTGAGAGAGCATTTGCATGTGACACCCATTTTTAATATCAAGGATTCAGAATTTTTACTGCAGGAATTTGTAAAATTAACCTGTGCTTAAAGATGTAGTCCTTGGTGATTGAAGTAATTTTTAGATGAAAAGCTCTGTTTAGCCAGAGAGAGTGAAAATTGATGGGTATCTGAATTTTCCAGATCTTGGAATCTGTGTATTCCTTCAACTTCTTGACCGTGTACCATCGCAGATAATTCCTAATTGAAACAAAAGTCATGGAGGCCATGAGACCCTACAACTTAATTGTGGGTTTGTGGTAACTATCGAGGATTTTCACTGACTTGTGACACAAACCTAGAAACCTCACCTACAGAGGAGGCCAGTTCTGCTCCACAATAGATATTTACGAGGAAGTGAGAATGACAGAATAAAAGTTACTACGATTATTAATGGAATTTCTAGTTAATGACTTTGGTTTTAAGAACAAAATAGAAAGGTGAAAGGCAGCAGTAAAACCTTGTCTGGGATTGCCTGGGCCCTGTACCCTCTCTTAGCCACCCTCGTTGTTCCAATTGTTACATGATAAGGGAGAGACGTGCAGAAACCCCTATTGAAAGAAGCATCCAGTCATATAATTAATTTTGCCATTGTAAAAATCATTTGTAAAATTTGCATTATTAACATTATCAAGTCACTAGTTGGTAAGACATCAGACATGACGAGAGTGAAGGGCAGCTTAGGGAGAGCTGGGCTTTAAACCCTCAGTAGATCGGAGTTAGGATCAAAGGCGCTTGCTTTATGTGGCTGTGCTAGACTTTGAAGTCCTGACTGCACCTACAGCACTCATTTCATCAAGTTCACTGGTGTCTTAATAGCAGATCAATAAGTTTCAAAGTCGGAGAGTTAATTTGATACTAGTGCTGATGCGGTCGTGCTGGGGAAGCAGAGAGAGAGGCAGAGAAAGCTGCCTATTAACAACTCCGGTACAGGACGCACAAAGATGCAGATTACCGATCTCTGCCTGACCCTGAAAAAGACAGGCTCTGGCCAGGCATGGGGCATTGATAAAGCCAGGGGGCCTTAATTTAGACATCTCAGGTTATCTGGAAGCTTAGTCTGTGCTTGAAAAAAATCTGACTGGATACACAGGTACCTGTGTTTGCACATCTGTGCGTTTGGTAGTGATAAACATGTGCCAGGGGAAGCGCACGCACACACCTTTGGAAAATAAAGGGGGAAATTTGCATAAGGACCACTGTAGATTTTATGGGGGGACAAAAAGCACGAAATCTGTTCCTGATTTTTAAAAGCAGCTTTGATAGTATGCTTAGATCATAGAGGGTTAGGGTGATTGTTTTAAAACGTGGCATTGGGACCATCTCCTAAAGTGAAGAATATCTAGGCAATAATAATTTGATACACTTAAAAAAAAAAAAACAGAGCGAGCCCTTCAGGAGAAGTCTTAACCACAGATGTCTTTTCCTTTTTGTAGTATAATTTGATGTGAGTGTGCAAACAAATGGGATTCTTTCTTGAACCCTATCTCTGTTGCCTTGTAAGAATTTGTCTTAGGTCTCTCCATTTTTGTGACAAGATACATTTTGATGATCTGT